>NC_046975.1:23611393-23651393 GCF_009769545.1 Cyclopterus lumpus | reverse complement strand
TTAATGGGATTTCTTTTATTTGGGATGCAGGTTGTATCGTGCTTTAACAAACAGGGACACACTGAACTATATCTGGGATGGCTTTTGAGTTCTGGCTTCAAAAATATATAAATATATATATTTTTTCTCCATCTCTAAATATAAAAGTTTTGGAACCAAACCCACTTTCTAAACTCTTACAAGAGAAGATCAATGCAAACCATCCATCACCTATAACTCACTAACAGCCCCCCCCCCCCCCACCCCTAGTGTGTGTGTGTGTGTGTGTGTGTAAATGGAGTAGCAGGTGACGACAGCGTTTAGCCCCGTGGTGTTACGTAACACAACGGCGTCTCTAACCTCTTCTTCCGCTCCCATACATACAAATGAGACGGCGTCCTCATTCACGGCCTGCAACTGTCAGTCAAGGGCGAACACGCTCCTGCAGAACGGAGAGCAGGGGGAATTATTATTAGTATTTATTATTTTTTACCAGCATCCTTCTGATGAAATGCGGAGAGTGAATTTGTAAAGTGTTTTGGTGAAGCCCGGCAGCTTCGAAGGTAAATGAGAGAGAGGCCAGCCTTTGGGTGTGTTTCAAACATGTCAGTGGAAATATGATTGGCATTAAAGAAAAAAGATGATGACAATAATCCCAGCTGAAAAAATAAGGGTTTGAAGTATCAGGCTGGATTAGATGGGGGAGGAGCACGAAACCGCTTAATATAGTCATTTTATATCACGTGTTGAACGTTGATCGTCCGTGCGAGGCAACGGGGTCTCTGGATCATTAGTGATCCATTCTGGGCTCGACCATTAACATCGTCTGCATAATTTTCTCTCTTGGAAAGTGAATCTCACTGTTTTCTGTCTTGAACACCTTTACGCCGTTTAGTTGAATCAGGAGAACGTTGACAGCTGGCTGACGCGCCCGTTTCCTCCTTCAGCAGAACATTAGGTGTCTTTCTAAGCAGCTCCTTGTTGTGTTTCAGAGGGTCAGCGGTTAGCAAGTCCATCTCACAATCAGAGGGTCGGTGGTTCGATCCCCGGCTCTGCTAGCGTTGTGCTCTTAAGCAAGGCATGTGTATGATTGTACGTCTCTTTGGGTAAAAGATTCAGCTAAATGTAACGTTTCATCCTCTTCTCTTTTGGTCTGAAGTGTTCTTTACTTGAAATTACAAATGATTGAAATATTAAATTCACACACCGTTATTTTACGGTGTTTTCACGTAAACTACTTCTCGTGTCTCGGCGTCTCGTTTTTTGCTGCTCGGGCAAAGTCGTGATGTGTCTTTTGATAAAGTTGTATTTCCCTCATTCTCTAGAAGTGCTTCGTTTCCCCCAAAGCTGTCTCAGAAGCTGCACTCTGCTGACATTAATTATTCCTCTGAGGGAATGATTGTTCATCACGAGCGTCTTTATTCCGGCTGAGAGAAGAATCTGTAACACGAAACATCTGGAGACGCAAATCACGAGTACGCCGCGGACATTAAATGAGCTAGCGGCGCGTACACGACGAGCTGCGCGGCCTCCATGGAACTGTGTTTCATACACTTATCGGCTGTTAGACACACAGTACAGATTGTGTGTATGTTGTGTGTATGTATTGTGTTGTGTGACACAATGCGAGCGCACACTCGTTAAACCAACACGCTAACATGTATTTTTAACATGTGAGGAACACGATGAGAGGATTTAAGGATCATTTATTGTCATTATGCAACACGAAAATACACTTGTTGTCTGTTTGTAACACGACACACATTGACGAACAAAACAATGACATAAGAGCATTCCTGTGGTGCATTTTTTTTAAAATTAGCGTTAGTAAAGTGGGGAAGTCACGAAATAAAACTACGGTCCACGTTAGCACGAGAACATATTATTGTGCATATAGAGACAAAAAACATGCACTTTTATTTTTTCCCTTATTCTCACTTCCTGTTATGTTTCATGATCACTTCAAAATTTTCAGTTCGCGATTTAATAGACGATTTGTGATATACTTAGGCGACATTTTATGACTTTACGTTAAGATGATGGAAAGTCTGATGGATGCATCTTCAAACCGGATTTAAACTCAATCTCTGGATTCCAAACACCTCATATCCACGGCTCCGTATATCTGCTGTCTGTGGTCATGTGACTGTCACAGTGGGTCATGTGATCATCACAGTGGAGCTCCTCTGGACTGATTTCTCCACGAGAGCAGCTGAGGACAAAATAAACTCCTCATTAGTTAACTCACTCTTCTAATGAACAAGTACCTGTCGGTCGTTCACTCGACACTGAGCACAACGCTGGGAATGAATATTTCCGTCATTGTTTCTTCAGAAGATGCACTCTCGGTTCTCTGGGTTGTACTGATCAGCTGGTTCGGGTCGGTCCAGGTTCATATAACCAAGAGCAGAAATAAATGCATGAACATCCACCGAAACAAAAGGAAAGTAATGCTGCACCAGAGAGGAAGAAACTAAGTTTAAGTCTCATTAACTTTGCCAGAAAGAAAAGGTGTTTTTCTTCCAATGGGGTCCTCGATGCAGTGGTAGTAAATACTGAAATAAATACCTCCAAACACTACAATAAATACTCTGTGAACACATCACACTAAATGGAGCCAATCGCTTTATTTCAGTGACTGTTTTCAAGGTTTTCATATGTCGAAGCATCTGTGTGTGTCTGTGTACACGTCTATCACTCCTACACACACACACACACACACACACACACACCAGCTCATCTGTTAAATCCCGTCCTGAGTGTGTGTCCAGCTGGACGCCCACTCGCCGTACTGCATCGACCACCAGCTGTCAATCATAGCTGGAACCCTGCAGACATCATCCCCCATCTTCTGCCAGACGTTCTGACTTTCAGAGGCTGGAACAGACGAGCCGGGTTGGAAACAACAACACACAACCTTCTGACAGCAGCCGATGAGGACGCATCAAGCCGGACCTGTCAGACGGGCTTTGTACTTTGGGAAGCTTGACTGAGTGCTTGTGTCAACGCTGCATGTCAATGAGCAGCAATAAAGTGCCTTGTTCAAGGTCACAGGAATGGCAGCGTCTAGTTCGCTTGGCCTTCCCCCAAAAAGAGTGCATTGTTTGTGTGTGTTTGGGGAATTTGGACCATTTTTGATTGGCATAATCGGATTTACTCTTTTTGGCTCCGCTAGCTGCATGGCTGTTTTGTTTCTTTTTGGCAATGCGGTCGGTCGGTCCACCGCTTTGGTCCCGAATAAAATATCTCAAGAACTTTATGACCGTCTTGAAATTTGGTGCAAACATTCTTGGTCACCATCGGGGATGCATCTTAATGACTTTTGTGATCCTCTTATTTAATTAATGTATCTCGTACCAGCAACAGATCAACGTCGTTTAGATATCCAGGTAAATATCTCAAATTCTACTTGATGGGATTGGCACACTTTTCTGTCCAGAGATTCATGGTTCCCAGATGATGTATCACAATGACAACATACTTTGGTGTATGACCAAATACTAGCCTTTCTGAATACTTTCGAGATGACATTCCCATCAGTTGTCCTTTGTTTAGTGCTAATTAGCACATGTTAGCATGCCAACACACTGTGGTCACTGAGGTGTTATACCTGCAGAACATTAACATGTGATTTGATTTATTTTGATTTTAACAAAATAATATTTTATGCTGCCAATCAAAAGTGAAAACAACATGGAAAATCATGGTTCTCTATCCATCATCCTTTATCTGCTGTCTTATTCCAGCCCTTTTAATTAGTTTGTAGTAAATACTTTCCTGTTTTTTTTATTGTTTTCCTTTTCAGTTTTGACAATCTCAAAATACACAAATGGCAGGTCAGTGTAGTGAAGTGTGTGTGTGCTTGTACAACTATCTTTGTGGGGACCAAAGGAAATTTGTGAGGACATCTTCAGGTTAGAATAAGGTAAGGGTTGAGGTCAGGTAGTCAGTTGTGATGGTTGAGTTGTTGGAATGGGCTGATTAATACGTTTTGGTTATGTGTGTGTGTGTGTGTGTGTGTGTGTGTGAGTGTGTGCACGCTTGTACTTTTGGATAAGGTGGGGAAACTTTGGAAGGTGAAATGTTATAAATAGGTCAACAATAGGTCAAAAGTAAGTTATACACATATTACCCTTGAATTATTACAGTTAAGCAAATAAAATCGCAGCAAACAACTATCTTCACTAACTTAACTGATAATACGTCCCTCTGGTTGACTATGTTAGCCATGTCAGTAGTTTGGAGTATTAGTGCTTGTAGCACCGTTAGCCGCCATGTTGAGAGCCATTGAGTCAATGGAAAATGCTCCCAATCTTCGATCTTGCACCTTCATTGTAAATGTATACAATTATATATTGTTTAATTGCCTGAAACTGAAACAGTATGCACATAAATGAGTTAGAACTTCTAAATATCCCATCACACCCATGCACTCATGTAAAAGAAATGCACATTATGTTTGCACTGCACATTGCTATCTCATAATACACACACACACACACACACACACACACACACACACACTCAGGGCTGCAGGGTAAGCTGAACTGTACTTGAGCTGCCCTCCACTTTATTCTGAAGCTTTAAACATTTAAACAGCAGCTCCGCCAAACGCTTTTCATTTCACAGGTCATTTCAGTCGAGTGCATAAACCAATCAGATCCTTTATGAAATATTGCCCTTGCAAATAACCAGACAATTGTGGTGGTGTGGGGGAGGGGGGGTGGGGGGCAGAGGTACTGCAGCTGCAACACAAAGAACAGCTGGATCCAGAGATGGAAGGACTGGATACAACACTGCCAGATATGTGCTTAAATAAAAGGAAAAACAGACACATGCATATATATATTTCATAAAAGCTATGCTGCAAGGTAATACGAGAAAAAAAGGAAAAGATCTGCATTCAAAGGAAAGGAAGAAAGAGACAAAAGAAAAATCAATTCAAGCTGCAGGCAATCACAAAAGAAAGCAGCGAGTCCACGGAATGAAAAGAAAAGAAAGGTAGCAGTTTAACTTGAAGGCACTGAGTCCACTCAGACAGCAACGGGGAGAGAAAAGAGACAATAAACAGTGTGAGTAAGAAGCAATCTCTGGGTCCAGTCGGAGAGAAGAACGCTGGTTCAGTTGAAGGTCAAAGTAAAGTTTAAAGTTACTGTGAGGAACTTTTAAACTGGCTATGAAACAGAAATTGAACTCGATACGACCTTCATCAGAGACCAGTCCATCGTGGACAGAGCCATATCCAACTGAAACCAGTCCACTGTGGACGGATCCAGCAGAAACCAGTCCACCGTGGACAAACCCAGATCCAACGCCACGCTGTAGGAGACCCAGGCCGTATTGCTGGAGGGAAGGAGGCCACAGGATAACCGGGACTGGGTGGGGTAGACTGCCAGGCCCGACTGCTCGAAGTTGTTTGGTTGGAAGATGTTTTGTTGGAATATGTTTGTTGGAAGATGTTTTGTTGGAAGATGTTTGTTGGAAGATGTTTGTTGGAATATGTTTGTTGGAAGTTGTTTGTTGGAAGATGTTTTGTTGGAAGATGTTTGTTGGAATATGTTTGTTGGAATATGTTTGTTGGAAGATGTTTGTTGGAAGATGTTTGGTTGGAAGATGTTTGTTGGAAGATGTTTGTTGGAATATGTTTGTTGGAAGATGTTTGTTGGAAGATGTTTGGTTGGAAGATGTTTGTTGGAAGATGTTTGTTGGAAGATATTTTGTTGGAAGATGTTTGTTGGAATATGTTTGTTGGAAGTTGTTTGGTTGGAAGATGTTTGTTGGAAGATATTTTGTTCGAAGATGTTTGGTTGGAAGTGGTTTGGTTGGAAGTTGTTTTGTTGGAAGATGTTTGGTTGGAAGTGGTTTGGTTGGAAGATGTTTGGTTGGAAGATGTTTGGTTGGAAGATGTTTGTTGGAAGTGGTTTGGTTGGAATATGTTTGTTGGAAGTTGTTTGGTTGGAAGATGTTTGGTTGGAAGTGGTTTGGTTGGAAGATGTTTGGTTGGAAGATGTTTGGTTGGAAGATGTTTGGTTGGAAGATGTTTGGTTGGAAGTGGTTTGGTTGGAAGTTGTTTGGTTGGAAGATGTTTGGTTGGAAGATGTTTGGTTGGAAGTGGTTTGGTTGGAAGTTGTTTGGTTGGAAGATGTTTGGTTGGAAGATGTTTGGTTGGAAGATGTTTGGTTGGAAGTGGTTTGGTTGGAAGATGTTTGGTTGGAAGATGTTTGGTTGGAAGATGTTTGGTTGGAAGTTGTTTGGTTGGAAGATGTTTGGTTGGAAGTGGTTTGGTTGGAAGATGTTTGGTTGGAAGATGTTTGGTTGGAAGTGGTTTGGTTGGAAGATGTTTGGTTGGAAGTGGTTTGGTTGGAAGATGTTTGGTTGGAAGTTGTTTGGTTGGAAGATGTTTGGTTGGAAGATATTTGGTTGGAAGTGGTTTGGTTGGAAGATGTTTGGTTGGAAGTTGTTTGGTTGGAAGTTGTTTGGTTGGAAGTTGTTTGGTTGAAAGATGTTTGGTTGGAAGTGGTTTGGTTGGAAGATGTTTGGTTGGAAGATGTTTGGTTGGAAGATGTTTGGTTGGAAGTTGTTTGGTTGGAAGATGTTTGGTTGGAAGTGGTTTGGTTGGAAGATGTTTGGTTGGAAGTGGTTTGGTTAGAAGATGTTTGGTTGGAAGATGTTTGGTTGGAAGATGTTTGGTTGGAAGTGGTTTGGTTGGAAGATGTTTGGTTGGAAGATGTTTGGTTGGAAGATGTTTGGTTGGAAGATGTTTGGTTAGAAGATGTTTGGTTGGAAGTGGTTTGGTTGGAAGATGTTTGGTTGGAAGATGTTTGGTTGGAAGATGTTTGGTTGGAAGTGGTTTGGTTGGAAGATGTTTGGTTGGAAGATGTTTGGTTGGAAGATGTTTGGTTGGAAGTGGTTTGGTTGGAAGATGTTTGGTTGGAAGATGTTTGGTTGGAAGATGTTTGGTTGGAAGATGTTTGGTTAGAAGATGTTTGGTTGGAAGATGTTTGGTTGGAAGATGTTTGGTTGGAAGTGGTTTGGTTGGAAGATGTTTGGTTGGAAGATGTTTGGTTGGAAGTTGTTTGGTTGGAAGATGTTTGGTTGGAAATTGGCAGAATAGGAAGAAGTAGAAGTTGCGAACCGGGAACTAAACAAGTCGGCTAGGCCGTCCAACAATCTACGAGAGAGAATTGGAGCGAGGCCTTAAGGAATCGGTTTAGCTCATCGCGTCTTTTGCTACGATGGCAAACACCATCCCAAAGCGTGTGTGCAAACATTTTGGGTGGGAAATTGAATTTAATCAAATTTTATGGATGTTGTCCGTTTTCATTTCACTACAGAATGACCATCAGAATATGTGAATGGAAACCAGCTACTGTGCTCGTTTCAAAGGAAGACAAGAAAAAAGAAAGGAAGGACATGCTGACAGCAATTGGCAATCTCTATCAGAATACTGTGTGTGTGTGTGTGTGAGGTAGAGTAACCGTGTCAGAGGTCGTGGAGGTGACTCTGCTGTCGACTTCAATTACAGCGCGGCGGCGAGCTGTTAGCTGGACTCATATGCTGCACTGACTAAACCATTACCAGCACCATTAATCACAGCCTCACGTCCACTTGCATCACCGGGCCGCACCGGACAGCTGCAGACGAAGAGCTCAACGCACGCTTTCTGAGCAAGAGCTGGGCTGCGTCTCCGAGAGGGGAAGGACACAGTCACACACAGCAGACTTTGATATTGCAAACATGCTGAATTCAAGCAGGTATTAATGTTAATTATGTTCACCTCGTTTAAGCGTGCTAGCATGTTAACTTTTGGAAAGCAAAAAAAGGGTGTTAGTGTAGAAAAAGCTATTAAGTAATTCGCTAACGTCAGCTCTAGCCTGGTTAACAAGGTGCAGCCATAATTCACGTTTACTGTGAGTAACACAGGGATGGTAACTTTGATAAATGGAAAGCATTCTAAATTTTCTTTTGGAACAGCTGGCTCCTTAAGAATGATATTTATTTCATGAAGCTTTATGGTCTGTTTGAGCCATAATTTAGTAAATGATCATCAAGCTGTATTGAAGAAGACTTGAAACTTGAGATTGAGACCATAAACTCATGTTTACAATGTTTACTGAGGGAGTAAAGTAGTCATGTATATAGACTTCTATACAACCAGAGGAGTCGCCCCCTGGTGGTCAGGAGAGAGAATGCAGCTTTAACACATGAAGCATTGAGTTCACTCTTCTGGAGGGTTCCTTTTGGTCTGAACCAAAGTGTCTAAAAATGGAACAAGCCCAGATTTGACTTGAGCGAGTAGAGCTACAACAGATACAATCACATAAAACATGTTTATATGTTTATTCACTTAAGGGTGGAGGGACAGAAAGCAATTAGGCTCATGTGAGATGGAGTCTTGGTGGAGAGAAACAGCCAGCAGTCACGGTGACACTCGGCCACTAATCATCCTCAGCCCGGTGTCGTTAAACTAAGATGGCACCATTGAAATAATGCACTTAACCAAGACGCTTCACTGAGCAGAGAACCTCACAGTTTCAGGGATCCAACCCACCCAGACTGTACGTCTGTCGGCTCGGCACCATAAGCAGGTGTGTCGGGAACAGATAAGGGGTTTATAGTTCATATTTACTCAGATGAGGACAATTTCCTCTGTCGGTACACACACACACTTTGTTCACCCAGGGGTCCTATTAGCTACCTGTGAAATGCTCTTAAAACGGGTATCTGTGTGTAACCAGGAGGCCTCCCTGGCAAATACAGCTATTTTCTGTGTGATACAAAAGATTTCCACCCCTCATTCCACCTGAAGCAACAAGCGGATACATGTTGGAAGCTCCGCCGGCGGCTGCAGGTGCAAACCTAAATAAATCTGTCTGAAGACGAGAGCCGCGTTACTAAAAGTTTGATACGGGGGTTTTGAGATGCTGCGCTCTCAGCGTCGTTGGGATCGGGCGACAGTGGAGATGTTTTCAGAAGGAAGTAAAAGGGGAACGAAGCACTCGGTGGACACACAGCTGAGAGCCTTTCAGGATGCGCAGTCAGACATCCCATCATAGAAAAGTTCCAGGTGCTTGGACCAGAAGCTCCGGTTCAAGGATCAACGGCACATTGAGTTTCAGAGGAATGTTCTGAATTACGTAACAACATTAACGTCAGTGATATTTAATTCAAGGAACAAAGAGTCAGTGTTCAATGTAGATTATTTATTAGTATTAAAAATCAGATGAGACGTTCGAGCCGGCAATAAGAAAAGAGTCTGGCAGAGGTGAATTCAACCCACTCCGAATGTCACGTGTCACGTAACATCTGGAGAAAAGCATTATTTTCGTCTAAAAACATAACTATGTTTGAACTTGAAAACTTTTCTCAATGTCGCTTAAATTATGGAACTAATGTCCCTAATCAAACTACAGACCTCAAGCTTTATTTTGTTAAATTTGGACAGAGCTAGCTGCACCGTTCGTGCTAAGCTACGCTAGCTACAACCTGGCTCCGACTTTGTCAGTGGCTTTAAAAATCTCCATCGTTCTCGTTTGTGCCTGTACCTTTAAGAACCGACTGGCTGATTAATATGACGTCTAATCTGCAAATAACACATCATTTTACCTGAACACAAATATATTTTCATTTTCAAAGAATAAAAATGTTTTTTTTTGTGTAATTATTCTGGGGATGGAAGTTCATCATTAGCTAAAGAAAAACTGACTTTTAAATCTATAAAAATTACTGTCAGCACATAATAATTAGATAATTAGGTCATATTATAGAGCATATCTAAGGTCTGCCTTATTTATCTTATGTATTTATAACAACCTTTTGTTAGATTTTTTTTTATCTTAATCTTTTTACACGTAAACATTTGTCAACAAGACAAATTGTCTTTTTTTTTAGTTCTCATCCATTGAGGGGTGACTGTGTTTTTATACTTTCTTGATTCATATCTACTTGTTAATATCCTGAGAAAACGTATTATTATTTTTATTTTTAAATTCAGTATAACAGGGAAAAAACATGGATGCCGATTTGAAGACGTTCTTCAAAAGAAATGCCCCACCCGAAATGTGGAAAAGGAAAAAGATTTGTATTTATTTGCATTCAGTAAATTGGATTAAAAGACAAAAATCAACTGTCTTTCAAGCCCAAAAGCCCTATTGGTGCCGAACCAGTCCAGATATGGTCACTTCCTGTTCACTGGTTGCAAAAAAACAAGATGGCGACGGCAAAACTCGTCGAACTCAAGAGTTTCACAACCGGTGATAAGATATTTTGGTACACGTACGATACTTGTTCCTTTATATGTTTATTTTTTTACGTGGGTCTTTTCATGGGAATTGGTGATAACAAATGGAAAATACTCTGAACTAAACCTCTGAGCTTCAGTGACCGGATCTGGGTGATGGACCCCGGCTCGGGTTTAACTCCTAAACTAACCAAGTTGTGCGTTTGTTGGGCGCTCTGCAGTTCCCGAAGCCTGAACTTTGACCTCTGTTTGGATAAAAGGTAGGAGGAGCCACGGGGGGTCATACGTTTCATGTGCAATCTCCGGATCCCAGCACGAGGCCACGCCTCCCTTTCAGACGGATCCTCAGAAGGGAGCCTTCGTGCTTCATTCAAGATTCATTCACACTCTTTAATTACCAGATTTCATGTGCAAATGAATCCAAATATAATGAAAACATTCATCACGGCTCCGGCTGTGAATGAGGTTATTACCCAGCCGGGATTATCTGGAGCAACAGCTCCATCACGCAGGCTCCAATCTGAGCTCTTGAAATGATGGTGTTAAAATATAACTACCCGACTTGGCTAATAATAATGCTAATAATAAACTTTGTGCATGCATCTCCTTTTAATAACATGGAGCTCAAAGTCTTTACAAACTAAAACAGAAAAGAACAAACAAACGTCGGACTTCTGCAGAACAACAACATTGTTGGCTGCAGAACAACAAACGACAATGTGAATAACGTTCTGGGCTTTTGGGTCGTAAGGAGCCTTTTCGAGGCTGCATTACGCAGCTTCCTCCTCTCGGAGGTCCGGATTACGTTCTCATCCCCCAAACAAATCCCCGTTCCGTTGCAGCAGAACCAGAACCAGGACCAGGACTTACAGTTCCATCAAGTCCACGCTGCTTCGTTTTGTTTGACTGGGATTGAAACGGCGTCTTCACAAAGCTGAAGAGAGAAGAACAAACAAGAGAAGAACAAACAAGAGAAGAACAAACAAGCTGCTGAAGCTCAACACATCCTCGTATTACTCCTCATTCTCAGAAAGGTTTCCCCCTGAAGCCCAGCAACACGTGTCTGGTGACATTCGTACGGTATTTTCAAAATAAACTTCCTTCTGTTGAGGAAAACCTTGTTGTTTGGGGTTATAATAACTCATAAATAAACAGACAGCGGGCTCCTGGCTGGAAGATCTCCTTTTGTTGGACCCGTCCACCTCCACTCTGGCCTGCTCTGCGTTTCCTGTCTTCATACTTCCAAGATTACCCCATCAGGCCGTTAGCTTCACCGCCGTTAGCCCGTTAGCTTCACCGCCATCAGCCCGTTAGCTTCACCGCCGTTAGCCCGTTAGCTTCACCGCCATCAGCCCGTTAGCTTCACCGCCGTCAGCCCGTTAGCCTCACCGCCATCAGCCTGTTGGCTTCAACGCCATCAGCCCGTTAGCTTCACCGCCGTCAGCCCGTTAGCTTCACTGCCTTAGCCTGTTAGCTTCACCGCCATCAGCCCGTTAACTTCACCGCCATCAGCCCGTTAGCTTCACCGCTGTCAGCCCGTTAGCTTCAACGCCATCAGCCCGTTAGCTTCACTGCCGTCAGCCCGTTAGCTTCACCACCGTCAGCCCGTTAGCTTCACTGCCATCAGCCCATTGGCTTCAACGCCATCAGCCCGTTAGCTTCACTGCCGTCAGCCCGTTAGCTTCACCGCCATCAGCCCGTTAACTTCACCGCCATCAGCCCGTTAGCTTCACCGCTGTCAGCCCGTTAGCTTCAACGCCATCAGCCCGTTAGCTTCACTGCCGTCAGCCCGTTAGCTTCACCACCGTCAGCCCGTTAGCTTCACTGCCATCAGCCCGTTGGCTTCAACGCCATCAGCCCGTTAGCTTCACTGCCGTCAGCCCGTTAGCTTCAACCGCCGTCAGCCCGTTAGCTTCACTGCCATCAGCCCGTTGGCTTCAACGCCATCAGCCCGTTAGCTTCACCGCCGTCAGCCCGTTAGCTTCACTGCCATAGCCTGTTAGCTTCACCGCCATCAGCCCGTTAGCTTCACCGCCGTCAGCCCGTTAGCTTCAACCGCCGTCAGCCCGTTAGCTTCACTGCCATAGCCTGTTAGCTTCACCGCCATCAGCCCGTTAGCTTCACTGCCGTCAGCCTGTTAGCTTCAACCGCCGTCAGCCCGTTAGCTTCACCGCCATCAGCCCGTTGGCTTCACTGCCGTCAGCCCGTTAGCTTCACCGCCGTGAGCCCGTTAGCTTCACCGCCATCAGCCCGTTAGCTTCATCGCCATTAGCCTCCGAACTGAAGGTAAATATATATATAAATAAAAGAAGTATATAGTATATTTAATAATCCTAGAAACTTTAATAATAATTACAGAGCTTTCTTGCAAATGTGTGACTTTAATTAAGTGTTTTTTAAATTTGATTATTTATGACGACCTCTCAATCTTTATTTCATTTGATTGTTTACCCTAATAAGCCGTCATAGTAAAAAAGATAAACCTGAAGTTATGAGGCGGAAAATATAAACCTATTTAAGAAATTGCTGATTAAGTAATAATTTTTTCGTGTGTCACTCTGTAGCAAAGCTCTGGTCCGCCCTCCCGCTGGGAGACGGACGGACTCGAACTCGAGAGCAGATTAATAATCCGGTCACTCAGCGCTGTGCGGGAATCTGATTTTATTACGTCAGTGTGTGTGTGTGTGTGTGTGTGTGTGTGTGTGTGTGCGTGTGTGTGTGTGTGTCCAGAGGAGTCGGTGTGCGTCTTCACGACGGCCACGTCTCATTACAGATAAATAGCTCCACCTCTTCCTCCTTTTATTTTACGAGCGCATTGCCCTCTGCAGAAGTCCCGGGACTTTTTTAACGAGCCCATTCCCAGTTTTTATATGCGTCGCATTCTGTATTTTTTATTTTGTACTCCTCTAGATTAGGCTGAGTGATCTCATTGGTCGCCTTGTAAAACAAGCCCCTCCCACATGCTCGATGGGCTGTCTTATTGTTTTTTTTTTATCTTAGTAATAACTTTCCGCCTCTCAATTTATAATGAAAGCGGAGAGAAAGAAAACATATTTCTTCACTTTTATCATAATTGCAATGCCTGACATGCTATTGTTTTTAAATTTGTTTTGATTTTGCAGCACCGACGTGGACCGAGGGCCCAAAAGCTGAAAGATGATAACAATGGATTTATTTTTCTCCCAGAGGACGATGTTTTATTAAAGAAATAAACGATTTATGTCCGATTTATAACTGCCGTCACTAACGTGACAAACGTTGGCAGTGGGTGGGGGGTCACATCATATTATTAAACATATTGTTCATGAGGTAAGAGAAGCTCAATTAAAGAGTTAACATATTAAGTGTTATGTGTAATCAACAACATGTGGTCTAAATATTGACCTTTTTCCTTCAATGCTGCTAAACACAAAAGTATCAAATCATCTTTCAAGCGCCACGCGACGCTTGTACAATTGGCCTGGTATCCGTCGTCAAGGCAACAAGGCATTCTTTTTTTTTAAGAGGCTCAGAGTCATGACAATCTTTTCCAACAACTCATAAAACCAGCGGAGCGGAGCAACCGCTCGCCTTCACTCTCAAATTGGTTCCCCGGGACTCCTCGGGGCCCCGCGTTAACGCA
This sequence comes from Cyclopterus lumpus, assembly GCF_009769545.1. NCBI lineage: Eukaryota > Metazoa > Chordata > Actinopteri > Perciformes > Cyclopteridae > Cyclopterus > Cyclopterus lumpus. The sequence continues at coordinate 23,637,552 of NC_046975.1, read as the reverse complement.
GATGGAGATCTGATCCCCGAATATATCATTTATTTCATTTGTCTGGTGCCGCACGGTCCAAAAGGTCAGCTTCCTGTTGTTTCTGAATCACAACAGAGGTCAGAGGTCACAACACCCTGACAGAATACTGTATACAACGCATCCTGTCATAGGGCTAAAGGAGGGGGGGGGGGGGGGGGGGGGGTTAGAGATGAGTGATCCCTGAGGGGTAAACTGTGCAGTACGGATATGTTCTCATTCATGATGATTTATAGAAACCCCCTGACAGTGGGGGGGGGGGGGGGGGGTCAAAGGTCGTGGGTTCAGGCCGAAGGATGAATGGACTGCCGGCCAAATGCTCTCACTTCCATTACTCTTCCACATCTTTACATAAGAGTTGTTTACTGTCACATTAATGCTCTGATGGAGAACCTCGCAGAGAAGAGGCGCCACTCTCCGTCGTCTTCATTATTACAAACGCATTTAAATATCATAATCTGACACTGAACTCAATGTAGACGGCGTCTTGTTCCCGAAGCCCTCGCTCAGCGCCGCGGCTAAATGAAGCCTTAAGTAGCGGCTCGACACGAACACTTTAAACCCTTTTCTTTTCATCAAATTGAGCAGAAACACAAGGACGCGGAGCGGGGGTCTGAAACCTGATTACGTCCCTTTCTTTAAGCTGATTGCCGGCTGCTCGATGCCACCGACTCCTCCTGCCCCGTCTGAAGGGGGGGGGGGGGCGCTCTCTTTATCGGGTTAAGAGCCGAGAGCCCAGATGAGCTGCTGGAGACGCGTGGGCGTCTCTCCGCGGGGTGGTTCCACACTTTGTTGGATTGTGGGGAGGCGAGATGCAGATGAGACTCGTGAGGGCAAGAGAAGCTGTTTATTTATGAATTTTAGATTACCCCCCCCCCCCCCCCCCCCCCCCACACTCGCTTAGCCGCCGATACTTTCATTAACTTCATCGGTCACCCTGATAATGCATATCTATCGTCTCCCTGCGCGACTTCTTGGACCCGAGCTTCTTCCCAAATCGCCCAACGCGCTCCTCCCCTTCTGTGGCGACGGTAAAAACATGGCCGCCGCCGCAAGAGGAGCGAGGGAAAGCTCCGTCTGGACGGTCATTTTTGGTTTTGGAACATCTTATTTCCTCAAAGTTTCTTTTTCTAAATCCATTTCCACTTTGCGGCCCCGGGATGATCACCAGCCTCTAGGCCTCTCTGAGCAGCGCTAGCACAACCAGGGGAGGGGGGGATACTTCCATTTTCCACATAAACACTGGCCCTTTTCACCAGATGGGAAAAAAAAGTTATATTTGAGGGAACTCTGGGTAATCCATAAAATAACTTCTCCCACAGTAACAGAGAGAAGTCCAAACTTTTAGTGGCTCCATCAGCACTTATTATCTTTGTCTTTTCATTGCAGCAATCTGTACTGCATTGCACCGTTTGACGCCGGCTTGGATATATATGTTTTTATTGTGTTTGATACCTCCCGTTGTGTATTTTTATTATATTTTGGTTGTTTCTACTGTAGCAAAACACCTGCTCGAGCCCCCAGGGGGCGCGGGAGGGGGGGGGGGGGGGGGGGGGGGGGCGATACAGTCCCATCCAATCGATGCAGCTGCAATCCAGATGTTGTGTACATGAGTCAGTGGAGATCTGAGCTGGACTTAGATCTCTCTCTCTCTCTCTCTCTCTCTCTCTCTCTCTCTCTCTCTCTCCCCCTCTCTCTCTCTCTCTCTCTCTCTCTCCCACCCCCCCGCTCTCTCTCTCTCTCTCTCTCTCACTCTCTCTCTCCCTCACACTCTCTCTCTCTCCCTCTCTCTCCCTCTCTCTCTCTCTCTCTCTCTCTCCCTCTCTCTCTCTCCCTCTCTCTCTCTCTCTCTCTCACTCTATCTCTCCCCCTCTCTCTCTCTCTCTCTCACACTCTCTCACACACTCTCTCTATCTCCCTCTCTCTCTCCCTCTCCCTCTCTCTCTCTCTCTCCCTCTCTCTCCCTCTCTCCCTCTCTCTCTCTCTCTCTCCCTCTCTCTCTCTCTCTCTCTCTCCCTCTCTCTCTCTCTCTCTCCAAAGAAACTGGTGAAGAAACTTGGTGAGAAAACAGGAAAAATAGAAGTCCTCTAAAAAAAGATGGGATTTTGAAGGTAGATGTTTTTTAACCTTACCTGATAATATCTTCTCCTACATTATGCCAAAATATTGAATTACTTGACCCTTTTCCGTGACCCTTTCTGTGCAATTTCCATCGCTCCGAGTTTCCCACAAAGCGATTGTATTCTGGTCATGGAGGAGAGCCTCTGAAACATTTAGATCATCCCGGGGCTCGGTCTCTCTTTTAAAAGCTTGTGGTGTTGCAACACCGTGGGATGAATTCCTCCAGCGGCACGGCGGGGGATTCCTCTGGTAAGATGTTTGGAATATGAATCACAATCACAGCTGGCTCAATGTGGTTTTTAAAGACGGAAAAACGAGTGTAGCCGCGTCAGATCTGTGGGAAAGAAGGTGTGGCAGCGTTGGTTTCTTCTGCGGCGTCTGAACCACGAGGTTATGCGAGACATTAGAATATTTACACAGGAGATAGGGGGTCAGTATTTCACCTCTACAAGCTACTGGGTCCAATAAATCACCAGATATTAAAAACAACTACTAACTAACAGCATCGCAAGCATACGCAAATTCTGAATAACCCTATGATTTAGAATATGTGGCTGAATCCAAAGTGGCTGAGACGAGCAAATAACCTGCACCGTCATCTTGGTCCTCTGGTTGTATAGAAGTCTATGCTTCATGTGTTAAAGCTGCATTCTCTCTCCTTACCACCAGGGGGCGACTCCTCTGGTTGTATAGAAGTCTATGCTTCATGTGTTAAAGCTGCATTCTCTCTCCTGACCACCAGGGGGCGATTCCTCTGGTTGTATAGAAGTCTGTGCTTCATGTCTTAAAGCTGCATTCTCTCTCCTGACCACCAGGGGGCGACTCCTCTGGTTGTATAGAAGTCTATGCTTCATGTGTTAAAGCTGCATTCTCTCTCCTGACCGCCAGGGGGTGACTCCTCTGGTTGTATAGAAGTCTGTGCTTCATGTCTTAAAGCTGCATTCTCTCTCCTGACCGCCAGGGGCGACTCCTCTGGTTGTATAGAAGTCTATGCTTCATGTGTTAAAGCTGCATTCTCTCTCCTGACCACCAGGGGGCGACTCCTCTGGTTGTATAGAAGTCTATGCTTCATGTGTTAAAGCTGCATTCTCTCTCCTCACCACCAGGGGGCGACTCCTCTGGTTGTATAGAAGTCAATGCTTCATGTGTTAAAGCTGCATTCTCTCTACTGACCACCAGGGGGCGACTCCTCTGGTTGTATAGAAGTCTATGCTTCATGTGTTAAAGCTGCATTCTCTCTCCTCACCACCAGGGGGCGACTCCTCTGGTTGTATAGAAGTCAATGCTTCATGTGTTAAAGCTGCATTCTCTCTACTGACCACCAGGGGGCGACTCCTCTGGTTGTATAGAAGTCTCTGCTTCATGTGTTAAAACATGTACTGGTTTGTAAAACGATCTCCCGAAGGACCCCGTTTACATTGAATCGGGTGTTTCAGCTTGGATCGGGATTATTATTAGAAAAATAAAGAAAAGCTCCACGAATCCAGATTTTTCTATTAGAAGAGACACTTTCTTTACTTTAATAAACTCTAGATTAACGCGCTCTAGATGCACCGGGTTAAGTAAGTAATGACATGGTATGCAACTTAATTTTCCTTTAAAAAGGCAAGACAGCAAAACTCGCTAGAAATTCTTCATTTAATTAAATAGTTTACGTTGAATAAACTTCTACATTTCAGTCAGAATTAGAGGTGACATTTGAATTCTTCCGCTTTATTTTCCACACGTAAAAAAGCCATAAAGGAAGTGAAATATGAGGAGGAAGCTGCACCTAAAGACATTTTTATTATCACTATAGTTTTAAAATAGCCCGCATGGTTCTGACGGGGCGCTCACTTAACCACACGCCTCTCGAGCGGTTCACCGCCACACGATGATCATTAGTACACATTTTCAGCAGCAGGACCAGGACCAGGACCCTCACTGGTCCGGGTCTTGTTTCCAGGGGTTTTCTTGTGGTTGTCTCAGGAGCTCCTGTACCTGCCGGGTATTAATAAAGGCTTTAATCTGACCTCGGGGGTAATTTATAGAGCGGTGGAGGACCGCCGATGGATAAATCAGCTGAATGCACACGGGGACCCGGACTCATGCTCGGTTAGACCACCAGGAGCTTTCAGGAGGGCAATATGGCCGCATGAGCTGAAACGGGAGTTTTATGAGTGTTTCACCCTGATAATGATTTTAAAGAGATGTTGCATTCAAGTAAAAAACGAATCTTGAACACCGACTCCTCCAGTTGGACGTCACAATGCCTCATGTTCAATGCTCAGTGGTGGAGGTCTGATTCTGTATCTGAGAACAGGTTGAACCAGCAGCAGACAACCTGCCCCCCCCCCCCCCCCCCCCCCCCCCCCCCCCCCCCCCCCCCCCCCCCCTGCAGTCACAAGTAAACGAGTCATGTGACCAGGACACAGCGTCGAGCCCACTGAGGCTAATCCACATATCGTCAGCGTTGCCAAATGGAGGTTTTGACCTCCGTCAGCTGGTGACGGGGAGCTCCTGTTCCTGCCAAGCGGTCGCAGGCGGAGCCGGCGCTCCACGCCTGACATCAATCAGGAGGAAGAGGACCGTCTCCCTGAATCAGAACCTCCATCCGTATCGACCGGCTCCTCCACGGCGCGGCCAGACTTCTGATTAACGGCCCGGCTCGCTCTCCCTCCCGGTTACGGAGCTCTGCAGCGATGTCCTCCGAGTTAAGTGTCAAAGACGAGGAGCTAAAAGCCCCCCGCGGACCCCCGAAAAATAACAACCCGGATTTTGAGTCGCACGGCGCCCCGAGCAGAGAAACAGTCGCTTGGTGTTTGTGTGTGAACCGTGGGCTCCGGAGAGCCTCGTCTCAAAGCATCACCTCAGCTTTCGGAGCCTGCCGCGACCTGTTTAACCGTATGCAAGCGTAACGCGGGCGACCCGAGGCCGCTTCACACGCCAGGCAGAACCGGATCCTGAGGGTCCAGCAGCCGGAAAACTAGAGGAAAACTTATTTCAACACAAATCGAGATGGATTTCCTGTGTGATGTTGTGAGATTCTGCCCTCACAAGACCAAATCCCTCAACGTGACCGCCATGTTCCCTCACCTTAGCCGCCATGTTCCCTCACCTTAGCCGCCATGTTCCCTCAACGTGACCGCCATGTTCCCTCAACGTGACCGCCATGTTCCCTCAACGTGACCGCCATGTTCCCTCGACGTGACCGCCATGTTCCCTCAACGTGACCGCCATGTTCCCTCAACGTGACCGCCATGTTCCCTCAACGTGACCGCCATGTTCCCTCACTGTGACCCCCATGTTCCCTCAACGTGACCGCCATGTTCCCTCAACGTGACCGCCATGTTCCCTCACCTTAGCCGCCATGTTCCCTCAACGTGACCGCCATGTTCCCTCGACGTGACCGCCTTGTTCCCTCACCTTGACCCTCATGTTCACTCACTGTGACCTCCATGTTCCCTCAACTTGACCCGCATGTTCCCTCACCTTAGCCGCCATGTTCCCTCACCTTAGCCGCCATGTTCCCTCAACGTGACCGCCATGTTCCCTCAACGTGACCGCCATGTTCCCTCACTGTGACCCCCATGTTCCCTCAACATGACCGCCATGTTCCCTCAACGTGACCCCCATGTTCCCTCAACGTGACCGCCATGTTCCCTCAACGTGACCGCCATGTTCCCTCAACGTGACCGCCATGTTCCCTCAACGTGACCCCCATGTTCCCTCAACGTGACCGCCATGTTCCCTCAACGTGACACCCATGTTCCCTCAACGTGACCGCCATGTTCCCTCAACGTGACCGCCATGTTCCCTCAACGTGACCCCCATGTTCCCTCAACGTGACCCCCATGTTCCCTCAACGTGACCGCCATGTTCCCTCAACGTGACCCCCATGTTCCCTCAACGTGACCCCCATGTTCCCTCAACGTGACCGCCATGTTCCCTCAACGTGACCCCCATGTTCCCTCAACGTGACCGCCATGTTCCCTCAACGTGACCGCCATGTTCCCTCAACGTGACCGCCATGTTCCCTCAACGTGACCCCCATGTTCCCTCAACGTGACCGCCATGTTCCCTCAACGTGACCCCCATGTTCCCTCAACGTGACCCCCATGTTCCCTCAACGTGACCCCCATGTTCCCTCAACGTGACCGCCATGTTCCCTCACTGTGACCGCTATGTTCCCTCACTGTGACCACTATGTTCCCTCACCTTGACCCTCATGTTCCCTCACTGTGACCGCCTTGTTCCCTCACTGTGACCTCCATGTTCCCACCTTAGCCGCCATGTTCCCCCACTGTGACCACTATGTTCCCTCACCTTGACCCTCATGTTCCCTCACCGTGACCGCCATGTTCCCTCACTGTGACCGCTATGTTCCCTCACTGTGACCACTATGTTCCCTCACCTTGACCCTCATGTTCCCTCACTGTGACCGCAATGTTCCCTCACCTTAGCCGCCATGTTCTCACCTTGACCAGGTGGTCCTTCTAACCGCGGAGAAGATTGTTTTGTGACCGTTTCTTGGCCACAAAACCCTTCTGAGAGATGGAAGTGTCGGGTCATGGAACGGTCGCACCGTTTTATTTCCCCCATGTGTAATAAAAAAACCTCATATTCGTCATTTTGGATGTGTAATGTTTCCTTTAGCTCGGAAGGCTAAAAGGTCAGAAGGTCAAAAGCTCATCAGACGCCGTGAATGTCGCTCTCATATTCCCCGGTTGGAAAAGAACAAGCAACTGAGCATTTGTGTGTGGATATATATATACAAATATATATATATATGTATATATATACATATATATGTATATATGTATATATATGTATATATATATATACATATATATATATATATATATATATATATATATATATGTATATATATATATATATATATATACATATATATATACATATATATATATGTATTTATTACACTTACATTACACTGTTTAAATTACTGTTACCTGTTTGTCTGTGCACTTTATTTTATATTTAATTATTGCACTGTGTTGATTGTTGTTTTGATTGTTTAATGTTATTGTCCAATGTTGCACCACCCGCCATGACACATTCCTTGTATGTGAAAACATACTTGGCAATAAAAGATTTTTATATATATATATATATATATATATATATATATATATATATATATATATATATATATATATGTGCTGCATGACATGGACATGTCATCTATTTCTAGATATCAATGTCTTCTTGCTTCTCCCCCAGCTGATGGAGCAGAACCATTATTACTCTTGTTTATTTCTCCACAATCGCTGATGCCTGGAAGCGGTGGAACCAGCACAGAGAGGATGTTAATAATTCACCTGAGCCCTCGTCTTCCAATAATCTGTATCCGTGCATATCATCTGTCAGGGAGCTAAATCCCTGCAATTCCTCCGGTGTCGTGAAACTGATTTGATTTCTGTCCCCGTGGCGACGCGTCACTCCTCCAGTTCTCACCGGGTTCTCACCGGGTTCTCACCGGGTTCTACATTCGGCTCTTCAAATCACCGTCGTCAGTGCATTCCGCGGATTAAAGCGCCGCACGTGCAGAGAGAGAGAGTCGAGGGAGAGGCCTCGGGGTAATATTAATGTTCGTGCTGCGCGATGCCGACGGGACGTCCTTTTCTCAGCTGATGACAGTATCCGATGTTTCCTTGTAAACGGTTGATAGGACTTCCTTTGAGAAGTTAGCGCTGCGTTTTCCTACGAAATCCTGCAGCACGTCTCAATTGTTACATTAAAAATAAACAGGGAACAACTTAGTCGGGTTTAGGGAACTTTGTTAAGTTTCAGGAAAAGATCGGAAAATAACATCCGGCTGAAAGATTGCTGTTTGTTTTAATATAGCTCTGAATGCTGGATGTGAATATTCATCTAGAAGAGCTTTAGTTTGACATCCCATAAACAAAGTGGAGTTTGGGAGTATTGAGTCTCTTTGTGTGGGTAACAGGAGGAGCAGCAGGAAGACACTCTGAGGTCAGCGCTGAAGCAGAGGCAGTTCTGTGTGATTCAAAGTGCTTTGAATAGGGAGCATCAATCACACACACACACACACACTCACACACACACACACACACTCTCACACACACACACACACACACACTCACACTCTCACACACACACACACTCACACACACACACACACACACACACTCACACACACACTCACACACACTCTCACACACACACACACACACTCACACACACACCCTCTCACAGACACACACACACACACACACACTCACACTCTCACACACACACACACTCACACACTCACACACACTCACACACTCACACACACACACACTCACACTCACACACACACACACACACACACACACACTCACACACACACACACACACACTCACACACACACACACACTCACACACACACACACTCACACACACACACACACACTCTCACACACACTCACACACTCTCACACACACACACACACACTCTCTCACACACACTCACACACTCTCACACACACACACACACTCACACACACACACACACTCACACACACTCACAGACACACACACACACTCACACACACACACACACACACTCACACACACACACACACACACTCACACACACACACACTCACACACACACACACACACTCTCACACACACTCACACACTCTCACACACACACACACACACTCTCTCACACACACTCACACACTCTCACACACACACACACACTCACACACACACACACACACACACTCACACACACTCACACACACACTCACACACACACACACACACACACACACACACTCACACACACACACACACTCACACACACACACACACTCACACACACACACACACTCTCACACACTCTCACACACACACTCACACTCACACACACACTCTCACACACACACACACACACACACACACACACACACACACACACACACACACACACACACACACTCTTTCATTACCTTGAAAATAAAGCTTTTACCGTTGATTGCGTTCGGAGCCCGTCGGCTTCGCCCTGTTTACATAAAGAATCTTAAGATTCGATGGAACGGTGCGGTGAGGAGTCTGCTGGAGATTCAAAACCAGAGAAGAAGACAGCGTGGTGAAGCTATTCCTCATGCCCCCACACACACACACACACACACACACACCATTTGAAATGGGAAGGCGATCGCTGACGTCGGTGCTCTCAGTAACGTATCAGCGTTGTCTCGATAGCCACAAATCAATCTGAGCCGGACAGCCTCTGCATTGCAGGCTCAGGGCTCCTGGTAGCCGGCTGAGAGCTGCCCTGCATGTCGGGGGGGGGGGGGGGGGGGGCTTTAGAGCTGCAGTAATTCCACTCTTCTACTTAAAAGAAAGCCTTAAAAAAGAACCAGCGAGGCCGACAGCGATGGGAGTCTATTTTTTCTGTACGATATCACGAGTGCTTTTTAAATATTCTCGGCTGATTGAATTAGTGTCTGTCTGCACGAAGGCTTTATTTCACTTCCATTGAGTCAACATGGAGAACAAAACAAGTGGATTCAGGCAACAAATCTCTATTTTGTTTGTGGGGATTGTTAAAGTTCCCCATTGAAAGGTCACGTCTCCACTCGTTACTACATGCAGTGGTCACGTTAGAATGATATGAAATAACTGTGTTTGTTACGTTGCCATAGTAATCTGCGTTAGTTAAACTAAGGATTCAAACAGCGGCCTCCTGGGTGAAGGTCCTGTGTTTGCTTGACCCCTCAGTATTTGAGGAATCTGGACTGAGAACAGGTCAGATTTTTACATTACATTACATTACATTACTTTACATTACATTACATTACTTTACTTTACTTTACTTTACATTACATTACATTACATTACTTTACTTTACTTTACTTTACATTACATTACATTACATTACATTACTTTACATTACTTTACTTTACATTACATTACATTACTTTACTTTACTTTACATTACATTACATTACATTACATTACATTACTTTACATTACATTACATTACTTTACTTTACTTTACTTTACATTACATTACATTACTTTACATTACATCACATTACATCACATTACATTACATTACATTACTTTACATTACATCACATTACATCACATTACATTACTTTACTTTACATTAAATTACATTACATTACTTTACTTTACTTTACTTTACATTACATTACTTTACTTTACTTTACTTTACTTTACTTTACATTACTTTACTTTACTTTACTTTACTTTACTTTACTTTACATTACATTACTTTACATTACATCACATTACATTACTTTACTTTACTTTACATTACATTACATTACTTTACTTTACATTACATTACATTACAGTCTCTCTCCTGACCACCAGGGGGCGACTCCTCTGGTTGTATAGAAGTCTATGCTTCATGTGTTAAAGCTGCATTCTCTCTCCTGACCACCAGGAGGCGACTCCTCTGGTTGTATAGAAGTCTATGCTTCATGTGATAAAGCTGCATTCTCTCTCCTGACCACCAGGGGGCGACTCCTCTGGTTGTATAGAAGTCTATGCTTCATGTGTTAAAGCTGCATTCTCTCCACTGACCACCAGGGGGTGACTCCTCTGGTTGTATAGAAGTCTATGCTTCATGTGTTAAAGCTGCATTCTCTCCACTGACCACCAGGAGGCGACTCCTCTGGTTGTATAGAAGTCTATGCTTCATGTGTTAAAGCTGCATTCTCTCTCCTGACCACCAGGGGGCGACTCCTCTGGTTGTATAGAAGTCTATGCTTCATGTGTTAAAGCTGCATTCTCTCTCCTGACCACCAGGGGGCGACTCCTCTGGTTGTATAGAAGTCTATGCTTCATGTGTTAAAGCTGCATTCTCTCTCCTGACCACCAGGGGGCGACTCCTCTGGTTGTATAGAAGTCTATATAAATGACTCTACTTCTCTTGATTTATTCCCTCAGTAAACATTGTAAACATTAGTTTTTGGTCTCAATCTCTAGTTTCAAGTCTTCTTCAATACAGCGTGATGTTCATTTAGTAAATTATGGTCATTTAGAGTCAAACAGACCATAAAACAGGGGATGCTATTAATCGTAACAGTCATTTAGTGTTCGGTTATACTTAGCTCCACCCTCTCGTGTCACGTCTGGTTAACAAAAAAGAAAAAACAAGTTGGCGACGGCCAAAATGCTGAAAACTTTCGCCCTCAAACCAACGGGCGATGTCGTGGAAACTACGTCCACGTCTTGAATACAGGGTGACCCTTCATGACCCCGTCGACTCGATACACGGTGTATTATGTTAGCAGACGCAGAGCAACATTAGCATCCTCAGGGGAATAGCTTTGTACCAGGTAGCGTGCAGTGTGTCTCTTGGTGGGAACAGCTGCTGCGTGACAAGAACCAGACGTTCTCCGACTGCACAGAGAGGTCAAGGCCATGCAGATAAATCAACCCCGTCAGGTTCCAGGATGAGACGCGCTCAACCTTCTCCGAGCTGGTCGTGGTCACCTTCTTTTATCCACAATCACTTTAAGGAGCGGATTAAGTTGCAATTCTTTTTGAAAATAGCTCCTGAGCAAGTTCACGGCAGATTTTTATTATATTAATATGAAACGGGGGCCCTGCATAAATCTCTACTTTTTTTTTTTTTTACACAATAATCCGGCGAAGTTACCCGTCAGCTGAAAATAAACTTTTTTTTCGGCAAGTTAAAGGGAGACAGACATACACTCCACGAGATCTGTAGAAGAAAAAACAAACGTGGCCGAGAGAGGGAACGACTCTCCAGATGATCAAAGTAATAATTTGCTCCTAAATGTCCTAAATGTCTCCTAAATGTCTCTTAAATGTCTCCTAAATGTCTCCTGAATGTCCTAAATGTCTCCTAAATGTCTCTTAAATGTCTCCTAAATGTCCTAAATGTCTGCTAAATGTCTCCTAGATGTCTCCTGCTTGGTCTCCAGGGAAAAGACAAGAAACAGATTCTCTCATTTGGTCGCACACTGAAAAGTTGAAAAAAAAGGACAAATGGAACAGCTCGGAGCGACCGGCAGCAGCTGGTGCACCGTCACGTTAAAGTGCACCGTCACATTGAAGTGCAACCTCACATTGCACCGTCACATTGAAGTGCACCGTCACATTGAAGTGCACCGTCACGTTGAAGTGCACCGTCACATTGAAGTGCACCGTCACATTGCACCGTCACATTGAAGTGCACCATCACATTGAAGTGCACCGTCACATTGAAGTGCACCGTCACATTGCACCGTCACATTGAAGTGCACCGTCACATTACACCGTCACATTGCAGTGCACCGTCACATTGCACCGTCACATTGAAGTGCACCCTCACATTGAAGTGCACCATCACATTGCACCGTCACATTGAAGTGCACCGTCACATTGCACCGTCACATTGAATTGCACCGTCACATTGCACCGTCACATTGAAGTGCACCATCACGTTAAAGTGCACCGTCACATTGCAGTGCACTGTCACGTTAAAGTGCACCGTCACATGGAAGTGCACCCTCACATTGCACCGTCACATTGAAGTGCACCGTCACATTGAAGTGCACCGTCACATTGAAGTGCACCGTCACATTGCACCGTCACATTGAAGTGCACCATCACATTGAAGTGCACCGTCACATTGAAGTGCACCGTCACATTGCACCGTCACATTGAAGTGCACCATCACATTGCACCGTCACATTGAAGTGCACCGTCACATTGCACCGTCACATTGAATTGCACCGTCACATTGCACCGTCACATTGAAGTGCACCGTCACATTGCACCGTTACATTGAATTGCACCGTCACATTGCACCGTCACATTGAAGTGCAACCTCACATTGCACCGTCACATTGAAGTGCACCGTCACATTGAAGTGCACCGTCACATTGAAGTGCACCGTCACGTTGAAGTGCACCGTCACATTGAGGTGCACCGTCACATTGAAGTGCACCGTCACATTGCACCGTCACATTGAAGTGCACCATCACATTGCACCGTCACATTGAAGTGCACCGTCACATTGCACCGTCACATTGCAGTGCACCATCACATTGCACCGTCACATTGAAGTGCACCCTCACATTGAAGTGCACCATCACATTGCACCGTCACATTGAAGTGCACCGTCACATTGCACCGTCACATTGAAGTGCACCGTCACATTGCACCGTCACATTGCAGTGCACCGTCACATTGCACCGTCACATTGAAGTGCACCCTCACATTGAAGTGCACCATCACATTGCACCGTCACATTGAAGTGCACCGTCACATTGCACCGTCACATTGAATTGCACCGTCACATTGCACCGTCACATTGAAGTGCACCATCACGTTAAAGTGCACCGTCACATTGCAGTGCACCGTCACGTTAAAGTGCACCCTCACATTGCACCGTCACATTGAAGTGCACCGTCACATTGAAGTGCACCGTCACGTTGAAGTGCACCGTCACATTGAAGTGCACCGTCACATGGAAGTGCACCCTCACATTGCACCGTCACATTGAAGTGCACCGTCACATTGAAGTGCACCGTCACGTTGAAGTGCACCGTCACATTGAAGTGCACCGTCACATTGAAGTGCACCGTCACATTGCACCGTCACATTGAAGTGCACCATCACATTGAAGTGCACCGTCACATTGAAGTGCACCATCACATTGCACCGTCACATTGAAGTGCACCGTCACATTGCACCGTCACATTGCAGTGCACCGTCACATTGAAGTGCACCCTCACATTGAAGTGCACCATCACATTGCACCGTCACATTGAAGTGCACCGTCACATTGCACCGTCACATTGAATTGCACCGTCACATTGCACCGTCACATTGAAGTGCACCATCACGTTAAAGTGCACCATCACGTTAAAGTGCACCGTCACATTGCAGTGCACCGTCACGTTAAAGTGCACCGTCACATGGAAGTGCACCCTCACATTGCACCGTCACATTGAAGTGCACCGTCACATTGCAGTGCACTGTCACGTTAAAGTGCACCGTCACGTTAAAGTGCACCGTCACATTGAAGTGCACCATCACATTGCAGTACACCGTCACGAGGAAATGCACCCTCACATTGCACCATCACATTGCAGTGCACCGTCACATTGAAGTGCACCGTCACATTGCACCGTCACATTGAAGTGCACCGTCATATTGCACCGTCACATTGCAGTGCACCGTCACATTGCACCGTCACATTGCATTGCACCATCACATTGCACCGTCACATTGAAGTGCACCGTCACATTGCACCGTCACATTGAATTGCACCGTCACATTGCACCGTCACATTGAAGTGCACCCTCACATTGAAGTGCACCATCACATTGCACCGTCACATTGCATTGCACCGTCACATTGCACCGTCACATTGAAGTGCACCCTCACATTGAAGTGCACCATCACATTGCACCGTCACATTGAAGTGCACCGTCACATTGCACCGTCACATTGAATTGCACCGTCACATTGCACCGTCACATTGAAGTGCACCATCACGTTAAAGTGCACCGTCACATGGAAGTGCACCCTCACATTGCACCGTCACATTGAAGTGCACCGTCACATTGCAGTGCACCGTCACGTTAAAGTGCACCGTCACATTGCAGTGCACTGTCACGTTAAAGTGCACCGTCACGTTAAAGTGCACCGTCACATTGAAGTGCACCATCACATTGCAGTACACCGTCACAAGGAAATGCACCCTCACATTGCACCATCACATTGCAGTGCACCGTCACATTGCAGTACACCGTCACATGGAAGTGCACCCTCACATTGCACCGTCACATTGCACCGTCACATTGCACCGTCACATTAAAGTGCACTGTCACATTGCAGCGTCACATTAAAGTGCACTGTCACATTGCAGCGTCACATTAAAGTGCACCGTCACATTGCACCGCCACATTGCAGTGTCACATTAAACTGCACCGTCACATTGCAGCGTCACATTAAAGTGCACTGTCACATTGCAGCGTCACATTAAAGTGCACCGTCACATTGCACCGCCACATTGCAGTGTCACATTAAAGTGCACCGTCACATTGCAGCGTCACATTAAAGTGCACCGTCACATTGCACCATCACATTGAAGTGCACCGTCACGTTGAAGTGCACCGTCACATTTAAGTGCACCGTCACATTGCACCGTCACATTGCAGCGTCACATTAAAGTGCACTGTCACATTGCAGCGTCACATTAAAGTGCACCGTCACATTGCACCGCCACATTGCAGTGTCACATTAAAGTGCATCGTGACATTGCAGCGTCACATTAAAGTGCACCGTCACATTGCACCATCACATTGAAGTGCACCGTCACGTTGAAGTGCACGTCACATTAAAGTGCACCTTCACGTTAAAGTGCACCGTCACATTGCAGTGCACCGTCACATTGCAGCGTCACATTGCAGTGCACCGTCACATTCCAGCATCACATTCCAGCGTCACATTAAAGTGCCCCGTCACATTGCACCGCCACATTGCAGCGTCACATTGAAGTGCACCGTCACATGAACATGAACTACACCATGTTCAGAGGAATAAAGCACAGAAGGCAGTGCCTTGAGTAAGTCGGTCCACTGTGTCGTTACATTATTCTGGCCCAGTGTTAGATTGAGACCATTTCATGAGGAGTTTAACGTTTCTCATGGCAACCTTAAAAGCATTGCCAAATTTACATGATCCCAAAAACATATAGAACTATCAAAGATCAAGATGTATTTTTCAAACTCATGAAGGGAGATCTAAATCATCATTTCAAACATATATACTGTATATATATTTATATATATAAATATATATATAAATATTTACATACATTTAAATATATATATTTAGAAATGTATATATATACATTTATATATATATAAATAGTTATATATATACATTTATAAATATATATATTTAAATGTTTATATATTTATATATAAATATATTTAAATGCATATAAATATTTATATATATATAAATATATATCTATACATTTAAATATATAAATATATATATATGTATATATAAATATAAACATATATATATACATATATATTTATTTCTAATATATTAAACAAATATCAGTCTGCATATTAAGTGATGCATGTGGGGCCTGAACTCGAGGTTGAACCTCTGAATTATGAAACCTGAAGTTTGATTTAAAACAGCTTTTCTGTGTTCACGTTCACATATCGTGTATATTGTAGTTCCAAAAACTAAACTGGGAGAATTTGCTTTTGTTTACATTTTCTAACAATTTAAAGGAATCAATCAACGTCTATAGGTTTAATACTTTCATGTTCATTTTTATGTTGTTTTTTATTACATTTTATAAGTAATATTGTATATCATCTGCATACCATTCATTCATTTTTTCTTCACACTGATATAAATGTATGAAACAAAATATTTAGCCCCCGGCACCTAAACTTGTGGCACTAATATCATCTTTTACAGATCATATAAATGTACATTCTCTAAACATTTAGTTAACTGAACTAAATGTACAATATGTCTGGGAAGTATTAAGTCATGGTTTATGGAATCAAATTAAACTTCCAGGGTTCTTGGGGACAAATGACAAAACGTTCTCCTACTAATCGTAGACAGTGAAGCTGGAAACAAGATAATAATTGTCATATTTATTTGACTTCCTAAGCGAATGCATTTAGCCAAATGCAACATTAATACGCACTTAACAGCGTCTCCAAACTTAATAATGTATCTGAAGAAGTGTTAATTGAAACGATTGCTAACTGTTGACCTCAGCCTCGTTATCTTTCATCAACATTACAACCTAATATAGCATTAAATCTTAACGGCATTCAGACACGTACTTTTGGGTTTTATTTTATTAATTATTAATTTAGCTAATGTTGTTATCCTGTCAGAAAAAGCTTGTTACCAGTCCAAGGTCAAGTCCTCCCGGATGAAAGATGACCTCCAGCCTGCGACACAGGGGGCCTAATAAGTTCACATTAAAACATTACTCATGTTGTGGCGCCTGACAGAGAGGCTGTGACCTTAATCTACGACCAGAGGTCACACACACACACACACACACACGCACACACACACACACACACACACACACACACACACACACGCAGTGCAAGAACTCATTCCACACTCAATAAATGTGCGTGAACCCTCTCACAATTTAACTTGTCAGAAAAGGTTTTGTTGTGGCTAAACAACCAACGGCCCGTGGACTTTTAAAGTGGGTTCAGCGTGTTGCATATTGCAGCTTTACGCCTCTCCGGCTGAAGCAATCTGCAGCACCACGGCCTCTCTGGGTCGGACTCCACGCCCTCTGTGGGGCTCTGTGACAAATGTGGGTGTTTTGCGCGGTGCAGTAATGATGGTTATGAAAAGTGAAGCCGATGCTTAAGTGTCTTAAAAACCTGCATTCTCTCTACTGACCACCAGGGGGCGACTCCTCTGGTTGTATAGAAGTCTATGCTTCATGTGTTAAAGCTGCATTCTCTCTACTGACCACCAGGGGGCGACTCCTCTGGTTGTATAGAAGTCTATGCTTCATGTGTTAAAGCTGCATTCTCTCTCCTGACCACCAGGGGGCGACTCCTCTGGTTGTATAGAAGTCTATGCTTCATGTGGTAAAGCTGCATTCTCTCTCCTGACCACCAGGGGGCGACTCCTCTGGTTGTATAGAAGTCTATGCTTCATGTGTTAAAGCTGCTTTCTCTCTCCTGACCACCAGGGGGCGACTCCTCTGGTTGTATAGAAGTCTATGCTTCACGTGTTGAAGCTGCATTCTCTCTACTGACCACCAGGGGGTGACTTCTCTAGTTGTATAGAAGTCTATGCTTCATGTGTTAAAGCTGCATTCTCTCTCCTGTCCACCAGGGTACGACTCCTCTGGTTGTATAGAAGTCTATGCTTCATGTGTTAAAGCTGCATTCTCTCTCCTGTCCACCAGGGGGCGACTCCTCTGGTTGTATAGAAGTCTATGCTTCATGTGTTAAAGCTGCATTCTCTCTCCTGTCCACAAGGGTACGACTCCTCTGGTTGTATAGAAGTCTATGCTTCATGTGTTAAAGCTGCATTCTCTCTCCTGACCACCAGGGGGCGACTCCTCTGGTTGTATAGAAGTCTATGCTTCATGTGTTAAAGCTGCATACTCTCTCCTGACCACCAGGGGGCGACTCCTCTGGTTGTATAGAAGTCTATGCTTCATGTGTTAAAGCTGCATTCTCTCTCCTGACCACCAGGGGCAGACTCCTCTGGTTGTATAGAAGTCTATATAAATGACTCTACTTCTCTTGATGTATTCCCTCAGTAAACATTGTAAACATTAGTTTTTGGTCTCAATCTCTAGTTTCAAGTCTTCTTCAATACAGCGTGATGTTCATTTAGTAAATTATGGTCATTTAGAGTCAAACAGACCATAAAGCAGGGAATGGGCGGGGCTACAGGGTGATTGACAGGTCGTTGTCTGTGTTTTCCTAAGGTTCAGGCTTCATTAAACACACTCAAATGGATGTGATACCTTAACTTTTCCCTAATTTCTTTGACTCTTGTTGATATATTTAATATATGAGCTTCCCCCTCGTGCCCTCTTTAATATTCTGTTCCCGTGGCGACGGTTTTGTCCACGTTGTTTTGTCAGGATTAACTCAATGTTTCTTTCTCTCCCCCGAGAAAACAGGATGCTCTCGGGTGATCAGCATGCAGTGTATGTGTGTGTGTGTGTGTGTGTGTCTGTGTGTGTGTGTGTGTGTGTGTGTGTGTCTGTGTGTGTGTGTGTGTGTTTGTTGTAGAATGCTAAATATTGCATGCAATGTCAAACTGTATATAGAGCAGGCCAGAAATACACTGGTCACCTCCTGTGCTGACATGGAACTCTCCGGGACTTCAGACATCTCTAAGACGTGCCTGCATCCCCTGAGAGAGAGAGTGTGTGTGTGTGTGTGTGTGTGTGTGTGTGTGTGTGTGTGTGTGTGTGTGTGTGTGTGTAAATGCAATGCTACAGTGTGAGTACACGTTTGTATTCATGTGCCCATAGTGTAGCTTCATTAAATGCCTCTTACCCTGCCTGAAACTGTTTGTACAATACGTGTTCTCCCTGAGGATTCTGGGTAGTGGCGACACAAAATAATTCCGGCTTAATGTCGGGAAACCCGAAAAAAAAAAATATCCTTCAGGGTTTTTTTCTTCGTAAATGTCCCAACCCAACAACCACGCTTAGTTCCACCACGTTTCACAGCATTTTGTGTGTGTGTGTGTGTGTGTGTGTGTGTGTGTGTGTGTGTGTGTGTGTGAGGTAGCCAGGTAGTGTGTTAGTGTGTCTTCGTAGCTACACACACACACACACACACACACACACACACACACACACACACACACACACACACACACACATATCTGGGAAACAACGGTCAGCCGGGGGGTCCTTGTTCATTTGGTGAAGTTCTGGAGTCTCTGCTCTCACGTGATGCATTTGTGTGTTTGTGTGTTTGTGTGTTTGTGTGTTTGTGTGTTTGTGTTTTGGTTTCAGGCTCAAGTTGTTGTCGTAGTTTTCAGTTTGTTTCTTTGGGATCTTTTCACTTGATTGTTAATAACATTTATAATCTCCTTTTCACCTGGTTTTGTTCACAGCGCTTATCCACAGTTTCACCTGCATTTCACAGGCTTGATAACTTAGAACATATATATTTTTTAGATATAAAAATATCTATATATATATTTATAAAAAATATATTTTTTAAATATACAAAAAATATCCATATATCTATATACATATATATTTATTTAAAATATTTTTATACAAAATAAAATGTATATATATATATATATATATATATATATATATATAAATTATTTTTAGTTTGGGTGTTTGGTTTATTTAATATTTAAATATTTTAAATATTAAGCAGTGGGACAAAATATCTGGATAGCTATCTTAGCCTATGCTTACATAATTAATACGCAATGTACATTAATTCCAGGCTTTATGACGCCATATCAACTAAACACATGTTCTTTATGTGCATGAATGTGACCCAAAAGGTCCTTCAGTAACGTCTTTATGCTGTCAGGAAAATGAAGACTTTGTACTCCCTTATTTGTTTAAATCATTTTCTAAATATTAAATTGTCTTGATTTAAAAAAGTGCTGAAACTGAACTGATTTATTTATAGTTTTAGGGTTAGGGTTAAACCCCTTTTCAGTGAAATATGACGACAGACATAACGTAACGTAACATAATAAAACACGAAGCCCGTGCACGTTTCTCCGAACGCTTCCAGAAGAAGCGAGGCCGCCTCCCCCTTCGGCCATCGACCGCCGTCCTCTCCAACATATTCACGTCTGCTTCTGGACTTTATGGGCTGAGCGTGAGCGCCGCCCTGAAGCAGCTCGCTGCAGCACTCATTTGGTATGCGGCGTCGAATCCCCAATAAAAGTCGAGGAGTCCATTGATTGAGCGCCGTTGGGGCGTTTCGCCCGTCACCTCCAGCGCGTGTGCGGCGTGTGCGTTTGGTCGAGTGTGCCGGCGCTCTTGAAGTGAATTAACGTCGCATAGTTCTCTGAACTTTCACAGCGATGATGCAGAGGCTTAAATCTGGAAACGCATCCCCCTCGTGTGGTTGTGCTGGAAGTTATAAATCATTTCATATTGATTTTTTTTTTTGGCACAAGGTAAAAAAAAAAGTCCTCAATAAACGAGACGAAGATCAAGGACTGTGTCGGTCCTGATGTCGCCGTGTTGTGACTTTCCAATACGTTACCTTTGGCCTTGTTAATGTGAGAGAGCGACGCTTTGCCCACCTTCACTCGTATCCTTTGTTTAAAAAAAATTTGAACTTTTCACCAAACGTGCCGAAAACAAGCCACCAGACATCTGTGTGAAATATGTTTTATGGTACGGTCCATTCCAGACGAGTTGTTGTTTATTTACAGTAGTTACGTGACACAATTATTTAAGGTTATTCTGACCAAAACCAAGTGATTTCGTTGCCTGAAACTAACCAATCGGACGCTGTTTTGCAAGATGTTTGTGACGCAATTAAGTGCGATGCGTCCTTAAAAGGTTGTGGCTCCACGTCCTGATCCAGACCACGGGAGTCCAGGTTATGTGGTTTTTCTTCTAACGTAACGTCCGCCTCACACGGGATGGATCTTTTTTGTATTTTGTTTCACGCCTTCACAGATTGGGGATTTCGAGGAATAACAGCCGTGTTGTTGAAAGATGAATCTGACGTGATATTGGTGATAACGCATGAGAAGGCACGGACCGGACCCGGAACCGCTGCAGCCCGGAGCCTCTGTGGTTTCCCTGTTGTTGTTGTTGTTGTTGTTGTTGTTGTGAGCCGGATGCGCTCCAGTGGTCAGACTTTATGATTTCCTCTGTTGGGGCTCCTGAGGGGCTCCTGAGGCTGTGGGGGTCCTCAGCTCAGGTGACCCGCCTTGACGAGTCCTGTCAGCTCTGCTTTCAGTAACTCGGACAGCAGCATCCGGCCTCTCGGTGCTCCCTACATCACCTCCCTCCTACCCCCTCTCTCTGCTGAACTCCCCTCCCCTGCAACCTTCCCTCATCTCCTCTTCATGTTTTCTTTTTTTTCACCCTGTTTCTCTTTTTCTTTCCCCTCTTTTAAACCCTCTAGAGCCATTTCCATTTAATGTTCTGTCTCTTTCACTTTATTCTCTTTCCCACCTTTGGCTACCTTTCGCTACTTTTCACTACCTTTCACTACCGTTCCCACCTTGTGTTACCCTTCACTACCTTTAACTACCTTTCGCTACCTTTCACTACCTTTGGCTACCTTTCACTACCTTTGGCTACCTTTCACTACCTTTGGCTACCTTTCACTACCTTTGCTACCTTTCACTACCTTTGGCTACCTTTCACTACCTTTGGCTACCTTTCACTACCTTCACTACCTTTAACTACCTTTCGCAACCTTTAACTACCTTTCGCTACCTTTCACTACCTTTGCTACCTTTCACTACCTTTGCTACCTTTCACTACCTTTGCTACCTTTCACTACCTTTGGCTACCTTTCACTACCTTTGCTACCTTTCACTACCTTTGGCTACCTTTCACTACCTTCACTACCTTTAACTACCTTTCGCAACCTTTAACTACCTTTCGCTACCTTTCACTACCTTTGGCTACCTTTCACTACCTTCACTACCTTTAACTACCTTTGCTACCTTTCACTACCTTCACTACCTTTCACTACCTTTGCTACCTTTCACTACCTTTGCTACCTTTCACTACCTTCACTACCTTTCACTACCTTTGCTACCTTTCACTACCTTTGCTACCTTTCACTACCTTTGGCTACCTTTCACTACCTTTGGCTACCTTTCACTACCTTCACTACCTTTAACTACCTGTCGCAACCTTTAACTACCTTTCGCTACCTTTCACTACCTTCGCTACCTTTCACTACCTTTGCTACCTTTCACTACCTTTGGCTACCTTTCACTACCTTCACTACCTTTAACTACCTTTCGCAACCTTTAACTACCTTTCGCTACCTTTCACTACCTTTGCTACCTTTCACTACCTTTGCTACCTTTCACTACCTTTGCTACCTTTCACTACCTTTGGCTACCTTTCACTACCTTCACTACCTTTAACTACCTTTCGCAACCTTTAACTACCTTTCGCTACCTTTCACTACCTTTGCTACCTTTCACTACCTTTGCTACCTTTCACTACCTTTGCTACCTTTCACTACCTTTGGCTACCTTTCACTACCTTCACTACCTTTAACTACCTTTCGCAACCTTTAACTACCTTTCGCTACCTTTCACTACCTTTGCTACCTTTCACTACCTTTGCTACCTTTCACTACCTTTGCTACCTTTCACTACCTTTGGCTACCTTTCACTACCTTTGCTACCTTTCACTACCTTTGCTACCTTTCACTACCTTCACTACCTTTAACTACCTTTCGCAACCTTTAATTACCTTTCGCTACCTTTCACTACCTTTGCTACCTTTCACTATCTTTGCTACCTTTCACTACCTTTGCTACCTTTCACTACCTTTGCTACCTTTCACTACCTTTGGCTACCTTTCACTACCTTCACTACCTTTAACTACCTTTCGCAACCTTTAACTACCTTTCACTACCTTTCACTACCTTTGCTACCTTTCACTACCTTTGCTACCTTTCACTACCTTTGCTACCTTTCACTACCTTTGGCTACCTTTCACTACCTTTGCTACCTTTCACTACCTTTGGCTACCTTTCACTACCTTCACTACCTTTAACTACCTTTCGCAACCTTTAACTACCTTTCGCTACCTTTCACTACCTTTGCTACCTTTCGCAACCTTTAACTACCTTTCGCTACCTTTAACTACCTTTCGCTACCTTTAACTACCTTTCGCAACCTTTAACTACCTTTCGCTACCTTTAACTACCTTTCGCTACCTTTAACTACCTTTCGCAACCTTTAACTACCTTTCGCTACCTTTCACTACCTTTGCTACCTTTCACTACCTTTCGCTACCTTTCACTACCTTTGCTACCTTTCACTACCTTTGCTACCTTTCACTACCTTTGGCTACCTTTCACTACCTTTCACTACCTTTAACTACCTTTCGCAACCTTTAACTACCTTTCACTACCTTTCACTACCTTTGCTACCTTTCACTACCTTTGCTACCTTTCACTACCTTTGCTACCTTTCACTACCTTTGGCTACCTTTCACTACCTTTGGCTACCTTTCACTACCTTTGGCTACCTTTCACTACCTTTGGCTACCTTTCACTACCTTCACTACCTTTAACTACCTTTCGCAACCTTTAACTACCTTTCGCTACCTTTCACTACCTTTGCTACCTTTCGCAACCTTTAACTACCTTTCGCTACCTTTAACTACCTTTCGCTACCTTTAACTACCTTTCGCAACCTTTAACTACCTTTCGCTACCTTTAACTACCTTTCGCTACCTTTAACTACCTTTCGCAACCTTTAACTACCTTTCGCTACCTTTCACTACCTTTGCTACCTTTCACTACCTTTCGCTACCTTTCACTACCTTTGCTACCTTTCACTACCTTTGCTACCTTTCACTACCTTTGCTACCTTTCACTACCTTTGGCTACCTTTCACTACTCATCCTTCTCTCCAACTGTGTTCTCTCTTGACTTTCCTCATGCCTTCTGTATCCCCATTCTCTTTATTTCAGTAACAGGCGTGACATATTTAGGATACACTTCTTTATTCCGTAACGGTGAAATATGTCGTGAACGATGACGGATACCGATAGATTAGGTTTCAGTGGGGAACACTAACAAAAGATAAAGAATGATAATACTGATTCGCTCACATTGGGCTCTAATGCTTCCACAAGGGGGAAACGTCGCCATTATTTTGCATGCAAAGCAGGAAAAGGGAACAGCATCACAGTTCAGTGCAAGTTATCACTTTCCAGCTCATCAGCATTATTATTTTTACTGTATCATCCAAAGTACACCTTCCACTTTCTCCCCCCCTCCTCTCTCCCTCTCTCTCGGTCGTCTCTCAGAGTAAATGTATTGAAAAGATATGAATGTAAACATTGCCAACATTCGCCGTATATATTTTTACCTCCCAACATGTTCTGCTTCAATCCATATTTGTGTTCCGCATGTACCTGTCTTCATTAACATGGCTGTCGACAGTAGCAGCAATCTACCAGCACCATCATATATATATATATATATATATATATATATATATATATATATATATATATATCATATAACCACAATACAATATAATATATGACTCTCTGTGCAACCCTAGAACCGTTCCTTTCTCGTGGTTCTGCCAGGTAAACACTGACGTGCTCGAGGGTTTCGTTGAGATGTTGTTCAGTGCGACTCTTTTCTTTTGGTATCGAGGTCGATCAAAAGTAACTCAAAGTTTCCCGAATGCTTTTCTTTTGTATCGTGATGCTTGGATGAGGAAGTGGGATGAGGAAGTGGGATGAGGAAGTGGGATGAGGAAGTGACCCTCCCAACATCTTTCTGTCCTCCGTCGTCTTCTCTTCTTCTTCTTTTTAACCCTGTTGTAACATCCTCTCTCCTTCTTCACCCTTCTTGTCTTGTCTCCTCTACTTTCTCCTCCTCTTCCTCGTCTCTCTCCTCCTCCTCCTCCTCCTGCCCTTGCCTCTGCGATCCTGCCGGCATCTGCATCCTGCGCAGCGTATAAATCACCTTTTTTACCACCGAGTGTCGCCGCTCCCTCCTCCCCCCGGAGGAAGAGGAGGAGGAGGAGGAGCCGGTGATGTCACGGGGCGCTGCTGTCATGACCCATTTGGGAAAACCTCAGAACAACCCGGTCCCCTTCTCTTTGTTTCCTCCACATCAACGACCTCTTTCATTACTTCCTGACAGACTCTTCCTATAAAAGGTTCTGCACGGTTCCAGAGAGCCGAGAACCTGGACGTCCTCCTTTGAGTGTGAATGTCAGGAGACAACGTGGTCCGGGTTCACGGGTCAGTCTAACCAATGGACCTTAACAACACCAGTTTGTCTATTCGACGACCTCGCTTTTTATCAAAATTAATTTGTGTGTTTTAAAAAAATTATTTCTTTAAATTCTCTTGTTTCTGAACTCTTTTTAATGAGGGCGTGATTCACACCTCGTGATACTCGTGTAGTTCGTCCTGTAGTGACGTCAGCTCACCACTACTTCTACACTCCGGTGCTGTGAATTTCTGGTTTTGGGCTCCGGGGTTCTACCCAAACCTTGATTATATTCTGAGAACATATTTTAAATCACCCTCCGGCTCTGTCGCCACATTAGGAAAACATTGTGATGCATTAGTCACTTCACACACACGCTGCCTTCACACACACGCCGGAGACGCTTCGGCTGGTCGAAAAGAAAAGAAGCTTCCATCTGGAGACCTCCTTCTGGTTTCCTTCTGGTTTCCTTCTCTCCTTCCCTCTTCCTCTCTGCACGGAAAAAACAAGAAGATACCGTACGGGAAATATGACTCTCCTGTTGCCGCCAACCGGTTAGCGTAGCTTAGCATACACAATGA
>NC_046975.1:23596393-23606393 GCF_009769545.1 Cyclopterus lumpus | reverse complement strand
CAGGAAATTGGACAAAAAGGTCAAACGCAAGGAGAACATCTTGTGGGGTCACAGCAGCCCGAGTCCCGTATTGAATGTTCTCCACAGTGCTGCGTCAGCGCGAAGGAAAAAGTGTCTGCACACATGAACGTTCTGGTAGATATGTCTAACATCTGTTCCGCTACATTGTGTCTAACATCTGTTCCGCTACATTGTGTCTAACATATGTTCCGCTACATTGTTTCTATCATATGTTCTGTTACATTGTGTCTATCATATGTTCTGCTACATTGTGTCTAACATCTGTTCCGCTACATTGTGTCTAACATCTGTTCCGCTACATTGTGTCTAACATATGTTCCGCTACATTGTGTCTAACATATGTTCCGCTACATTGTTTCTATCATATGTTCTGTTACATTGTGTCTATCATATGTTCTGCTACATTGTGTCTAACATATGTTCTGCTACATTGATTCTATCATATGTTCTGCTACATTGATTCTATCATATGTTCTGTTACATTGTGTCTATCATATGTTCTGCTACATTGATTCTATCATATCTTCTGTTACATTGTGTCTATCATATGTTCCACTACATTGTTTCTATCATATGTTATGCTACATTGTGTCTAACATATGTTCCGCTACATTGTGTCTAACATATGTTCCACTACATTGTTTCCATCATATGTTCCGCTACATTGTGTCTAACATATGTTCCACTACATTGTTTCTATCATATGTTATGCTACATTGTGTCTATCATATGTTCTGTTACATTGTGTCTAACATATGTTCCGCTACATTGTTTCTACCATATGTTCTGTTACATTGTGTCTATCCTATGTTCCGCTACATTGTTTCTATCATATATTCTGCTACATTGTGTCTATCCTATGTTCCGCTACATTCTTTCTATCATATGTTCTGCTTCATTGTGTCTAACATATATTCCGCTACATTGTGTCTAACATATGTTCCGCTACATTGTGTCTAACATATGTTCTGATACATTGTGTCTAACATATGTTCTGCTACATTGTGTCCATCATATCTTCTGCTACATTGTGTCTATCCTATGTTCCGCTACATTGTGTCCATCGTATCTTCTGCTTACATAGTGTCTATCCTATGTTCCGCTACATTGTTTCTATCATATGTTCTGCTTCATTGTGTCTAATATATCTTCCGCTACATTGTGTCTAATATATGTTCTGCTACATTGTGTCTAATATATGTTCTGTTACATTGTGTCTAACATATGTTCTGCTACATTGTGTCTAATATATGTTCTGCTACATTGTGTCTAATATATGTTCTGTTACATTGTGTCTAACATATGTTCCGCTACATTGTGTCTAACATATGTTCTGCTACATTGTGTCTAATATATGTTCTGCTACATTGTGTCTAATATATGTTCTGTTACATTGAGTCTAACATATGTTCTGCTACATTGTGTCTAACATATGTTCCGCTACGTTGTTTCTATCATATGTTCTGTTACATTGTGTCTATCCTATGTTCCGCTACATTGTGTCCATCGTATCTTCTGCTACATTGTGTCTATCCTCTGTTCCGCTACATTGTTTCTATCATATGTTCTGCTTCATTGTGTCTAACATATCTTCCGCTACATTGTGTCTAACATATGTTCTGCTACATTGTGTCTAATATATGTTCTGCTACATTGTGTCTAATATATGTTCTGTTACATTGTGTCTAACATATGTTCTGCTACATTGTGTCTAACATATGTTCCGCTACGTTGTTTCTATCATATGTTCTGTTACATTGTGTCTAACATATGTTCCGCTACGTTGTTTCTATCATATGTTCTGCTACATTGTGTCTAACATATGTTCCGCTACGTTGTTTCTAACATATGTTCTGCTACATTGTGTCTAACATATGTTCCGCTACGTTGTTTCTAACATATGTTCTGCTACATTGTGTCTAACATATGTTCCGCTACGTTGTTTCTATCATAAGTTCTGCTACATTGTGTCTAACATATGTTCCGCTACGTTGTGTCTAACATATGTTCCGCTACATTTTGTCTATCATATGTTCTGCTACATTGTGTCTAACATATGTTCCGCTACGTTGTTTCTATCATATGTTCTGCTACATTGTGTCTAACATATGTTCCGCTACGTTGTTTCTATCATAAGTTCTGCTACATTGTGTCTAACATCTGTTCCGCTACGTTGTGTCTAACATATGTTCCGCTACGTTGTTTCTATCATATGTTCTCCTACATTGTGTCTAAAATATATTCTGCTACATTGTGTCTAACATATGTTCTGTTACATTGTGTCTATCATATGTTCTGCTACATTGTGTCTAACATATGTTCTGTTACATTGTGTCTATCATATGTTCTGCTACATTGTGTCTAACATATGTTCTGTTACATTGTGTCTATCATATGTTCTGCTACATTGTGTCTAACATATGTTCTGTTACATTGTGTCTAACATATGTTCTGTTACATTGTGTCTAACATATGTTCCGCTACATTGTTTCTATCATATGTTCCGCTACATTGTTTCTAACATATGTTCTGTTACATTGTGTCTAACATATGTTCCGCTACATTGTTTCTATCATATGTTCCGCTACATTGTTTCTAACATATGTTCTGCTACATTGTGTCTAACATATGTTCTGCTACATTGTGTCTATCATATGTTCTGCTACATTGTTTCTATCATATGTTCCGCTACATTGTTTCTATCATATGTTATGCTACATTGTGTTTAACATATGTTCTGCTACATTGTGTCTAACATATGTTCTGCTACATTGTTTCTATCATATGTTCTGCTACATTGTGTCTAACATATGTTCTGCTACATTGTTTCTCTCATATGTTCTGCTACATTGTGTCTAACATATGTTCTGCTACATTGTGTCCAAACCGGTTTCATGTAATACATTTTAGGCTGCCTTCAAACATCTGTCCGGGGACAGCGTATGAAAATGAGCCTCTCAGTTTGAAACCAATAAAACTAATAAAATAAACTATGACCAATACGTGATTAATGTGCAACACTTGCACATTAAGCTTTGAAGATACTTCAGCAGTATCAGGTCCAACAAAAATATGAATATTATATCCTGTGTGTGTGTGTATGTGTGTGTGGGGGGGGGGGGGGGGGTTCCCTCCTGCAGCTTCCTGTAAACGCTCGTCATGTTTTTAATAAAATGTTCTCCATCCCCGCTTCCTTCTGCGAGAACACAACCAGGACCAGAATAACAATTTCTCTCCATTCGCTGTTAGCATGCTAATGCACACACACAAATACACACACAAACACACACACACACACACAAACACACACAAACACATACACACACACAAACACACACACACACACAAACACACACAAACACATACCCGCACACAAACACACACACACACACACAAACACACACAAACACACACACACAAACACACAAACACACACACACACACACACACAAACACACATGCTAGTTGGGTTAGCTCAATGGACCACAG
This sequence comes from Cyclopterus lumpus, assembly GCF_009769545.1. Classification (NCBI taxonomy): domain Eukaryota; kingdom Metazoa; phylum Chordata; class Actinopteri; order Perciformes; family Cyclopteridae; genus Cyclopterus; species Cyclopterus lumpus. The sequence goes on along the minus strand of NC_046975.1, from coordinate 23,602,883 downwards.
CGTGTCTCTAGACTAATAAACTGAAGACTGGTTCTTCTGCGGAGAAACATTACTCATTTATACATTTATATTCTAGATTGTTAATTAATGTACTTATCTACATTATGCCCGTGCATTAGCTGTTTTAATAAGAATGATTATTTTCTCTATTGAACCGTAAACGCACTGAACCTCGACCCCAAAAGAACGAGATACGTACCGAAAGTGTCACGCTCACACATAAATAAATATATACGTATGCACACACACACACACACATAAATAAATATATACGTATGCACACACACACACACACATAAATCAATGCTTATGCTGAAGGAATACTGAAGTGTGCACTTTCACACGCAGGTAAACCAACACATAAAAGGCATCAATAAGAATGTACTCACACATATATATCAATACCTAGCCATGCATATACACGCACAACTGTTCATACACATATAACCATAAATACAAATGTCGTCAGGAAACACACACAAACCACGTACACACACACTCACACACTCACACACACACACACACACACACACTCACACACACACACACACACACACACCACCCACAGCGCTTAGCCTCCACTCACATGCATTTTTAAAGGATTTATTTTATTGCTCTTTGGTTTATATTTGTGAACAATATCAGGGCGGTGAGTAATACTGCCCCCCCCCCACCCCCACCCCCCCATCATCTCTGAGCTTGGGGGGGTGGGTGGGTGAGGGGGGGGTTCACGATGAGCGTGCACGGCTCAGCTCCGGCGCGCTGACATATTTGCTGAATGGTAATTAGGTTCCAGCACGGCGGTTGATGATCTCACCGCAGTGCGTTCAGAAGAGAGGTCGGAGGGTGGACAAAATAACGGGAACGCCTGGAAATCCAACGCAATCCTGCACATTTTGAAAAAAAGATCATTCAGTGTGTGAATGAGCACATGTAGTGTTTCATTAATTTTCATTACTCATGATTTCTTTAAATTGTTACCTTAAAAATTCCCCAAAACGTGTTAATTCATATTTAGGAGCGGCCTCCAATAATGAGATATAGATTCCATCCATCGCTGCACACTTTTATTAATGTGAGAGCACAATTGTGTATTTCAAAGGTGCAAATTAAGTGTAACTCTGTTCACCCGGGTGACCTCTGTTCACCCGGGTGACCTCTGTTCACGTCCCTGTCTGTAACTTCCTGTTCTCACCCAAACCAAAAATATCTTCCTAAACCTCTGAAGTTAATGTGTTTTCTAGGGAAAGACTGCATTTTATTTTGAAAAGTCGGTGAGAGAGAGTACAAATAAAAGAGCTTGAATGAGGATGAATAAGCACATACATTCATAATGATCTGTGTCCATGGCTCAGGATTCAGGATTATGTCACTTATTATATTGTATATATATATTATTATATATTGTATTGTGCAGGTTAAGTATGTTGTGAGACTTACACATCAAATCCCTTTAATCCCTGAACACGTTATGAGCTGGAACATAATTATCAAAGTCCCTCTGTCTCTGAGATGAATACATTATTGTTGTTGAACTTATGGATGAACATTTTTTTTAACATTTTGCTGATTCCAGATCAGAAATCACATTAAATTTCACCGTTATGTCAGTTTTTTTCTCTTATCATTTTGATATCTGAGGCTATGGAAACCCGTTATTAAACTCTAATACGACGACTCCAATAATACTTCACTAATAAACAAAAAGAGCTGCTTTCTGATTCCAGGATCTTCGGCTTTATATTTTATGAAAAATGTTCGGATGAAAATAAAGAATCCATAACATCATAACCAAAGTTCATCCATCAATAAATAGAGGTCGGCTCCTTCGATAATGTTCGTTAACGTTTTCAGCTTCTTTTTTCTTCTCAGTGTCTCGACAAAAGATAACGAGTTTAAAATAAAAGAATAATGTTTCATAGATGAGATGACCTCACCGATGACCTCACCGATGACCTCACCGATGACCTCACCGATGACCTCACCGGGACAGCGGACGGCTCTGAAGAAGAATTAGCAATTTGCAATTTTTTTGGGCCAATGCAAAAAATAAATTGAATCGAATTGAACCCTTTTTTTGATAGAAAATGAAAGAAAAGAAAAATCAAGGCCAACGTGACCAAGAATATTTATTATATGATTCTGCCTTTTGTAAACGGTTATTAAACGTTTCACCTTTTTTGCCGATGAGGTCACGTTTTCTGTTTCGGGGCTGAAGAGGAAACCGTTAACATGTTTGAGAGAATATGAAGAATGATGCCCGTATATATATTTAAATATATGTCTTGCTTATGGTGTGAATGTTGCACAGAACAACAACAATAAATGAGAGAAAGAGGAGGAGGAGGAGGAGGAGGAGGAGGAGGAGGAAGAGGAGAAGGATGAGGAGGAAGAGGAGAAGGAGGAAGAGGAGGGGGAGGAGGAGGAGGAGGAGGAGGAGGAGGCGGAGGAGGAGGAAGAGGAGGAGGGGGAGGAGGCGGAGGGTGACATCATTGGCCTGTCAGTGCGATCACATCACCAGACCCTCTGACCTTTGAGTGAGAGCCTTAAAGAGTGAAGGCCTGAGTGACGGGCGGCTGTCTCTCCTCTTGATGAGTCGTCGGCCGGCGGCGCTGCAGACCTTCTTCATCCGGTTCCTGAGTTCATTACTGAGACCTGTTGCATCCTGATGGACTCAAGTCCGCCTTCGGGCTCCGTGGTTCAGAAACGTGTCGCTTCATAACGGGGAGTTTCATTTTTATGTTGTTAAAGACACGATGAGTTTGATTTGCTCACACTGCGTCCGAACGGTGTCTGTTCGCTACTGGGACGCGTCCGTCACACTCTTGGGTCACACTCCGCTCTGCACCGTGTCGCATGCGGTGTGTTGCGCGATGCGTGTTGTGTGTTGCGTACAGTGTGGTTGTGTGTGGCGTGTCGCATGCTGTGTGTTGCATGCTGCGTGAATCGTGTTGTGTGCTGCACACATCGTGTTGCATGTGGCGTACTGCATGCATCGTGTTACGTGGTTCATGCGGTGTGATGCGTGTTGTATTTAGCATGATGCATGTGTGTTGCGTTGTGTGCTGCATGTTGCGTGTTGCATGTTGCGTGTGTGTTGCGTGTGTTTTGCATGTTGCGTGTGTTTTGCATGTTGCGTGTGTGTTGCATGTTGCGTGTTGTGTGTGTGTTGCATGTTGTGTGTGTTGCGTGTATGCTGCATGTTGCGTGTGTGTTGTGTGTTGCATGTTGCATGTGTGTTGTGTGTTGCGTGTTGCGTGTGTGTTGTGTGTTGCATGTGTCTTGTGTGTTGCGTGTTGCGTGTGTGCTGCATGTTGCGTGTGTGTTGTGTGTTGCGTGTTTGTTGTGTGTTGCGTGTGTGTTGTGTGTTGCGTGTGTGTTGTGTGTTGTGTGTTGCGTGTGTGCTGCATGTTGCGTGTGTGTTGCGTGTTGCGTGTGTGTTGTGTGTTGCGTGTGTGTTGCATGCTGCCTGTGTGTTGTGTTGCGTGTGTGTTGCGTGTGTGTTGTGTGTTGCGTGTGTGCTGCATGTTGCGTGTGTGTTGCGTGTGTGTTGTGTGTTGCGCGTGTGCTGCATGTTGCGTGTGTGTTGCATGTGTGTTGCATGTTGCGTGTGTGTTGTGTGTTGCGTGTGTGCTGCATGTTGCGTGTGTGTTGTGTGTTGCGCGTGTGCTGCATGTTGCGTGTGTGTTGTGTGTTGCGTGTGTGCTGCATGTTGCGTGTGTGTTGTGTGTTGCAAGTGTGCTGCATGTTGCGTGTGTGTTGTGTGTTGCGTTTTACGTGTGTGTTGTGTGTTGCGTGTTGCGTGTGTGTTGTGTGTTGCGTGTTGCGTGTGTGTTGCGTGTTGCGTGTGTGTTGCATGTTGCGTGTGTGTTGCATGTTGCGTGTGTGTGCGTGTGTGTTGCATGTTGCGTGTGTGTTGCATGTTGTGTGTGTTGCGTGTGTGTTGCGTGTTGCGTGTGTGTTGCATGTTGTGTGTGTTGCGTGTTGCGTGTGTGTTGCGTGTTGCGTGTGTGTTGCATGTTGTGTGTGTTGCGTGTTGCGTGTGTGTTGCGTGTTGCGTGTGTGTTGCGTGTTGCGCGTGTGTTGCATATTGCGTGTGTGTTGCATGTTGCGTGTGTTGCGTGTTGCGTGTGTGTTGCGTGTTGCGTGTGTGTTGCGTGTTGCGCGTGTGTTGCATATTGCGTGTGTGTTGCATGTTGCGTGAGCCTCCCCGGTCGCCGTCTGACCCGCTGATCGCTGCATTATCAACAAACTGTTAATAACGTTCTCATCCGGCATTTGTAGCGATTTCTACGAAAAGAATGATTTGTAGATATTATAATTATTTCGTGTCATCCACATAAACATGAACATGAAGATCAGCGACTGTCTGACTCCAACGAGCCGAAACATGAGTGACTTGTTGACTGGGATCTCGTGTTATGAAGATGCCTGCTGCTCCACATCTATCATTCATAACCAACTGGGAGGGCGATATATTTCCAGCTTGTTGTCATGTTTACTAATACCTGTAAACACATTTCCCCTTCGGCAGATCTGCTCAGCATGCTTAATTCAATTAGCATTCCTCGCATAATTCTTCCATAAATAAGATGCCTTATTCTCTCCATGGGATGCCTCCTCCTCTCCTGGTTCCACAAATGATGAAGGAGCCTCATCCTCTCCTGGTGAGGATGATGAAGGAGCCTCCTCCTCTCCTGGTTCCACAGATGATGAAGGAGCCTCCTCCTCTCCTGGTTCCACAGATGATGAAGGAGCCTCCTCCCCTCCTGGTTCCACAGGTTGATGAAGGAGCCTCCTCCTCTCCTGGTTCCACAGATGATGAAGGAGCCTCCTCCTCTCCTGGTTCCACAGATGATGAAGGAGCCTCCTCCTCTCCTGGTTCCACAGATGATGAAGGAGCCTCCTCCTCTCCTGATGAGGATGATGAAGGAGCCTCCTCCTCTCCTGATGAGGATGATGAAGGAGCCTCCTCCTCTCCTGGTTCCACAGATGATGAAGGAGCCTCCTCCTCTCCTGGTTCCACAGATGATGAAGGAGCCTCCTCCTCTCCTGGTTCCACAGATGATGAAGGAGCCTCCTCCTCCTCTCCTGGTTTAGAGGCCGATGGACGCTGTGCTACTTGGATGCAGCTGGCTGAAGGATGGAGGAACCTTCACCTCCTTCCTCTGCTGTGTCCTCTGCTCCTCAGCATGTTCATCTTAAAACTGCATGTTTTTGGCCAAAGAAAGTTTTCTTTCCAGACTTGAGCCCTCTGACTCCTCCAGCCGACCGCAGCAGGAGAAGCAGAAGCATTGATTTGAAGTCCACCTCAGAGATGAAGGGGTACACCATGTTCTCTCTTTATAGCTCAATGCCCCACAATGCATTGCTTCTGGGGGCCTTGACTGACCACAAGTCTCTAGATTCTGAGCATGGAGGAAAGCCGTTAATATGTCACAGTAATCAATTTTAATATAGTTTTATTTATAATAGTAACCGTTCAGATTTATTATGTGGTGTTACATAAGGACCACGTCAGGTGGTCTGTGACGCTGTGAGGACCACGTCAGGTGGTCCCTGTGAGGACCACGTCAGGTGGTCTGTGACGCTGTGAGGACCACATCAGGTGGTCCTTGTGAGGACCACAACAGGTGGTCTGTGACGCTGTGAGGACCACGTCAGGTGGTCCTTGTGAGGACCACGTCAGGTGGTCTGTGACGCTGTGAGGACCACGTCAGGTGGTCTGTGACGCTGTGAGGACCACGTCAGGTGGTCCCTGTGAGGACCACGTCAGGTGGTCTGTGACGCTGTGAGGACCACGTCAGGTGGTCCTTGTGAGGACCACGTCAGGTGGTCCGTGACGCTGTGAGGACCACGTCAGGTGGTCCTTGTGAGGACCACGTCAGGTGGTCTGTGACGCTGTGAGGACCACGTCAGGTGTTTTTTAAAGGCTAAAGGTCACGGTGCATCCAGCGTTGCTATAACAACCCCGGGAAGCTTCTCCCTCGTCCTCCATCTTTACTGAGAACACACAAGTTGAAATGTTCCGCTTGTCAACGCAAACATAAATAATGATGATTCGTCTCAGATGAGGCTGTTTGTTGTTGTTTTGTTGTTGTTGTTGTTGTTGTTGTTGTTGTTGTTGTGGTGATCTCTGCTGATCTGCTCCAACTCAAAGTTATTATCACGGGGACTCGCGCACATTGCTCAAGGGCAGCGGGCATTTAATGAGGGCACTCCATCCTTTTCTTGCTCCATGAGGGGGGGGGCTCAGAGAGCGTTGCTCTGCGAGGGGGGGGGGGGGGCTCAGAGAGAGCGTTGCTCTGCGAGGGGGGGGGGGGGCTCCGTGAGGGTGGGAGCTCAGGACGCAGAAGCGTTGCTCTGCCGAGGTGGGGCTCCCGTTGAGGGGGCCGGGCTCAGACGAGCATTGCTCTGCCGAGGGGGGGGGGGGCTCAGAGAGAGCGTTGCTCTGCGAGGGGGGGGGGGCTCCGTGAGGGGGAGCTCAGAG
>NC_046975.1:23592110-23596193 GCF_009769545.1 Cyclopterus lumpus | reverse complement strand
ATAAAGCCTGTCTGTATATATATATACAGTATATATATTTCTACCTTTTTTTTTTTACAGCCCATAGACATTAACGCTGTTTTACGTAACGTTGTTTTACGTAATGTTGTTTTACGTAATGTTGTTTTACGTAACGTTGTTTTACGTAACGTTGTTTTACGTAACGTTGTTTTACGCAACGTTTTACGTAACGTTGTTTTACGTAACGTTGTTTTACGTAACGTTGTTTTACGCAGCGTTGTTTTACGCAGCGTTGTTTTACGCAGCGTTGTTTTACGCAACGTTGTTTTACGCAACGTTGTTTTACGCAGTGTTGTTTTACGCAACGTTGTTTTACGCAGCGTTGTTTTACGCAGCGTTGTTTTACGCAACGTTGTTTTACGCAGTGTTGTTTTACGTAACGTTGTTTTACGTAACGTTGTTTTACGCAGCGTTGTTTTACGCAGCGTTGTTTTACGCAGCGTTGTTTTACGTAACATTTTACATAACGTTGTTTTTCCATAACGTTGTTTTACGTAACGCAGTTTTACGTAACGCTGTTTTACGTAACGCTGTTTTACGTAATGCTGTTTTACGTAATGCTGTTTTACGTACTGTTGTTTTACGTACCGTTGTTTTATGTAACGTTGTTTTACGTAACGTTGTTTTACGTAACGTTGTTTTACGTAACGTTGTTTTACATAACGTTGTTTAACGTAACGCTGTTTTACGTAACGCTGTTTTACGTACTGTTGTTTTACGTACCGTTGTTTTACGTACCGTTGTTTTACGTAACGTTGTTTTACGTAACGTTGTTTTACGTAACGTTGTTTTACGTAACGTTGTTTTACGTAGCGTTTTACGTAACGTTGTTTTACGTAACGTTGTTTTACGTAATGTTGTTTTACGTAACGTTGTTTTACGTAATGTTTTACTTAACGTTGTTTTACTTAACGTTGTTTTACGTAACGTTGTTTTACTTAACGTTGTTTTTACGTAATGTTGTTTAAGTGCCATTGTTTAGGTGCCATTGTTTTACGTTGGTTTACGTAAAGTTCCATATACCACTTTGCATTCGTGGACCAAAGAACCTTTGAGGGCTCTTTATTCAGAAGTATAGTGGATAATCAGTTTTATGACTTTCAGCAAACTACTTTTAGAAGTTGAGCTGAGCAACTTCCAGGAACATAAAGCTCTCAGCGTTTGATGAAATGTTCATTATTCCACTGTTTCACGATGGAGGCAGGAAGATTTACGATGCTTTAAAGTTCCCAGGGGGACCTTATTTTTCTTTCTCCCTTCGCTGCCATTTCGGCTCTGATGTTTATGCACAGCGGATAAGAACAAAATGAACACCTCCTTCAGCTGTCGTGTCCGGACATCATGCAGGAAGAGAATCGGAAAAGAATAAAACAACACATCACTTCTCTCTCTCTCTTTTCTCTCCTTCGCCGTCAAACTCTCTCGCCCTTCGTCTTGGTTGTAAAAATGAGTCGTGTTCCTCAACTTCCCTGAGCATCTGTTGCTAATATATAGTAGTGCAATAAAAAAATGAAACCGCTACCCCCGGACCATATAGCACTCTAGACATACATAAGTAATGTCTCGTAGCCGTTGTAGTATTCTTTTGCTGAAGGCAGATAAATTGCAAAAGAGGCGATCCTGCGTATTTCAGAGTGTTATTCATATCATTTGTGGCCTGTGACTTTTTCCTCTCTCTTTGTTAATAAATCCGGCCCACCGTTGCAGCGCCGAGGTGTCACTTAGAGGAGGGCAAATTGGGCTTCAGGAGAGGAGGCCGATACGACCCTCCAGATACCTGTGCTTGACAACCCTCCTCCGGCCCGATGATGGAGCGGACCCTGCTGTACCACCTCTACGGGCTTTACCTGGACCACCGGTCACGGGACCACGACAAACCAAATGCGTCCTTGTGTCTTTGTTGTGTGAACAACAACAAGATGACATTCTCTTTGTCGATGGAAGTGCGTGCTGCAGTCTCACTTGTGGTTTCTTGATCGCCTCTCGGAGGCGAAACCTCTGGGTTTTAAAATTGCAATCGTGGTAAATACCCTCGACGGCACTTTGCCATTTGGCTGAAAAATTGCATCTGCACATTGTAAACTTTTAAGCGCCTCAGATGGATAACAAATGCTATAAATCACCGCGCCCCGCCATGTGTTTTATGGCTTCTCCAAAGGCAAAGTGTTCCCTTCTCCGAGGCCGTGTTTTTGAGGCTGAGCGTTTGTGCGTTAACGTTGGGAAACGGTGGCGTTGAGGTTGAATCTGATTTATAACTCTTTGTACTACGATAATGGGTGAGTTGTGAGTTGGTATCCGCTCAAATGACAGTATTTGGTGCCGTGGGATTAAGTCCAAGCTCCCTAAAAAAATTCTAATTTCTTCTGACAGTTCTCAACCAAACATTAGATTATCAAAATTATCAAGATATTAAATGCTGTGACATTGCAGAAGTAAAAAAGATTTGAGATCAAATCTGTTTGACGGAAGATTTGCATATTATTCCGATTCAAAACATCAACTTATTCAAAGAGACCAAAAAAGAAGTCGTCTGAACGATTTTCTACATTTGAACTTCCTCGGCTAACAACATCTGGCAGTCCGTCTTCCCGAGCTCGACAAACCTAAACGTGCTCCTCGGACACACACGGCTCGGCATGGACCGGTTCTGTTGGCGAGGAGGTCCGGCGGCCATTGTCGGCTGAGTCATTGTCGACCGACGGGGGGGGCGGGGGGGTCAAGGCCACACCGGAGGCTTCGAGGACGGCTGCAGCGAGCCCCAGATTGATGCTGATGAGGCCTCTGAGCCTCACTGGAGGTCGGCGGGGAGGCAAGAAGAAGCCAAACACTCAACGGGGGAAACCAAAACAGAAGTGGGGGATCTTTTCTGTTTCGGGTGCATTAAAGTGACGTTAATGTTATATAACATCATCTATTGGCAGAACTCAACTCTCAAGTGAGGTGCAGAGGATGCTGATTGCAAAATGACACTAAAAGGAATATTTCAGCCTTAAAATGAACATTTGTAAAGCAACAACTCGCCCAGTTTTTCTCTGAAGCGTCCACGGTGAACAGGATCCAGGTAAAGTAAACGGGTCCTAACATCAACAGGAGAGTTTGGTAGAAAAAACAGGTTTTCTTGGAGACTTTAAGGTAAAACAAGCGGTCTTTTCCAACGGTTTGGTTATAGAAGGATCGTATCGAAACTAATAGGAAAGAAACAGGAACTCTTTGGTTTTGAGGTGTGAAGGGAACCAGTTTATGTTCCGGAGAAAGGACGTTTTGGACGAGGCTTTTGGCTTCTTCAGGCTTTGGTCTACAGGACGTTCACTGGAGGAACGAGGCGTTGATGTCCATCACGGTGGAAACTGGCCGAGACGATCGGCTCCTTGAAAATCTTCAACTCTTCATTTTTCTTATTTCAAACCGTAAAGATGCTTCTCTGTTCTTGACTCACAAGGAAAAAGGCCACACATGGACCGCGTTTTGTTTACTAACCGGAGGTCCAGCACTACGTTGGCACCGGTGACCCCCCCCCCCCCCCCCCCCCCCCCCCCCAGCCTTCACCCACCTGCTCCACCATCCTGACATACGGCGTTCGGTGACCCCGCTGTTTAGCGGACGCTCTGAATCCAAAAGCGCCTCCCAAAATACCCCGATGGATGCCTTGGTACCGACCGACAGAGATCCGCCCCCTCAGCGTCCTCAGCTGGCAGCTCGCCGCCGGTCTCGCTGTCATTTAATAAAAAGAATCACAACGAGGACGAGATGTTAAGTTGACAGTGAGATGGGAGGGGTGGGGGTCTGCCCAACTATTAATCATTAAAAAAGCAATTAGGGGGCACTTCCCTGGCAAGTTCATCAGGCTGTCATCTTCAGGGCGTCATATTTAGACACGTCGACTCGCTGGATAACCAGAAAACACTCTTTTATGAGTGAAAAATGAGCCGACGGCGACGACCAGAAGAAAAAAAAGCGGTCGGAGAGGGAACCGGTGCGGAGAACCGGTGCGGAGAACCGGTGCGGTGAATCGATGCGGAGAACTGGTGCGGAGAACCGATGCGGAGAACCGGTGCGGTGAAT
>NC_046975.1:23582110-23589610 GCF_009769545.1 Cyclopterus lumpus | reverse complement strand
TCTCTCTCCTGACCACCAGGGGGCGACTCCTCTGGTTGTATAGAAGTCTATGCTTCATGTGTTAAAGCTGCATTCTCTCTCCTGACCACCAGGGGGTGACTCCTCTGGTTGTATAGAAGTCTATGCTTCATGTGTTAAAGCTGCATTCTCCGCCCACTCGGGTCGAACAAGATTAATAAAAACGTTAATTAAAGTTACGTTAACCTTTGTCTGAGGTTAACAGAAGCCAAACGATTAAAAGGCTTCTTTGGCGTCGTCTTCCAGGAGGCTCGTTATCGACATCGAGGATTCACACGCCGTCCGGTTCCCTTCTCGCCGCATCAGTGACCTTTCACCTCGGGGTGCAATGGACCTCTGGAACCCTTTTGGGTGTCAGCAAGCAACTCCCTGCAGACATTTGGAAAGACGACCTGGTTGATTTAACATCTCCACGTCCATCTTTGGTTCCCTCACGCAGTCCCGTGAGCAACTTATCGTTTGTTCTAATTAGACGCTGTACATATAAGTCACGTATTTTTCCCCTCTCTCAGCTGTGCATCTTCAACCCTATGATTCTACTCTATGGCTTGGTGTGTGTGTGTGTGTGTGTGTGTGTGTGTGTGTGTGTGGATGACTCTCAGATAATATTCCTCCCCAGTGGCCTCCAGCAGTCCTCAGACGGTGACAGGGAGAGTAATTGGCCGTCAAAGTAATCCAGACCTCTTCCCTCGCTCCCCGCTAGCCGCCGGCTAACGGAATTATACACTGAATTTAGACCGGGGTCATTAAATGTGTGTGTGTGTGTGTGTGTGTTTGTTTGTTTTTGACCTTAAGTCACGTGAGCACGTATGAGAATACAACAAAAAAAGCCTCTTGAAACACAACGCCGTGCGATGAAGAGCGCATTAAGACATAATGGGATTACAGTCATCACATTACAGCAAAGGTTTGATTTCCATGCAGCGAATGTAATTATTTCACGGACAAAGACGCGGACTGCGGCTCTGTGTCGACATATTTTAATACTTTTTATGGACGAGAGAAAAGTGCCGAGTCGCATTTCGCGACCGGCCTTCTCGTCTATGGTATGTTTCGATGAAGCATTAACGAATCTTTTGCAAAACAAGTGGATTAAGTGTGTTTTTAGGAAGAAAAAAAACGTTCACATTACGACATCACGGGCAGCAAATGTCTTTTTTTAATAAGTCGTCAACGTGTGGAGACATTTTTAAGCACCTTTTTCACTTTAAAAACCTGCGAGATAAAGTCTGTGAAACGCTGTTCTCAAAAAGGGTGTTTGGTTCCCTCGGTGCTGTTGAGGTTCTCCTCGTTAACGAGGGAGTGAACCGAGGGTTCCAGCTCGTCAGAGGTCAGAGGTCACCCCGACGTGATTTAAAGTCGATACGGCGTCCGCTGGCTGGCGGAGACGAGCGCCCGGCCGACGTCGTCGTCGTCGTCGTCGTCCTCCTCCTCCTCTTCCTCCTCCTCCTCTTCCTCCTCCTCTTCCTCCTCCTCCTCTTCCTCCTCCTCCTCCTCTTCCTCGCCGCGACTCCGCCAAGTAATCACATTTGTGTTCCTACAACTTGGTAATGCGGCGGATCGATGGAGCGGCCGCAGGAGGTCCCGAATGCTATTTACTTCCACTTTGACTCATCTGAACACGACCTTGAACGCAGCGTCTCATGTCTGACAGGAGAGTGATGTGATGGTGGGGGGGGGGGGGGGGGGGGGGGGGGGTTGATATTCAGCCTTGAGTTTGACCGACGGCTCTTCTTTTCAAGTCCCAAAGCTGATGTGAAGTTGAGCTTCTCCTCTCCTAAACATGACGTTTCCATACAATAAAACTACATGTGGAAAGACATCGTTTCACAAATGAGTCGGCGGGCGCCGGCGCGTCGAGGAGGTCGTCGTTGGTGGAAGGTCACGAACCACAGGAGACCGTGTTGCACCGCGCGGTTCTCCAGCGGTGAGCAACTGGTTGTCTAACGAGGCAACTGGTTGTCTAACGAGGCAACTGGCAACTGGTTGTCTAACGAGGCAACTGGCAACTGGTTGTCTAACGAGGCAACTGGTTGCTACCATGTTGCCTCTGGCTCCATGTTGCGGTGACGTGTCGGCGTTGCGGCCAAAGAACAAATCACTTGGAACACACTTATTAACGAAGAGGAAAAGCAACATTCAGCCTCGTTGTGCGACGTCGAGAAGATGGAAATGAGAACCATCGTCATGGAGAGAGAACGTTCCGTCTGGTTCGGGTTCTCCTCCTTGATGCGCTTGTATCGGCGGACAAATCATTTTACCTGATGCAGGTTATTAAAAAAAAAACGCTTTCTGATGAAATCTAACGCCTCTGTCTCTTTCTCCTCTCTTCCTCCTCTCTTCCCCCTCTCTTTCTCCTCTCTTCCTCCTCTCTTCCCCCTCTCTTTCTCCTCTCTTCCCCCTCTCTTCCCCCTCTCTTCCCCCTCTCTTCCCCTCTCTTTCTCCTCTCTTCCCCCTCTCTTTCTCCTCTCTTTCTCCTCTCTTTCTCCTCTCTTCCCCCTCTCTTTCTCCTCTCTTCCCCCTCTCTTCCCCCTCTCTTCCCCTCTCTTTCTCCTCTCTTCCCCCTCTCTTTCTCCTCTCTTCCCCCTCTCTCCCCCTCTCTTTTCCCTCTCTTTCTCCTCTCTTCCCCCTCTCTTCCCCCTCTCTGCCCCTCTCTTCCCCTCTCTCCACCTCTCTTTCTCCTCTCTTCCCCCTCTCTTCCCCCTCTCTTCCCCCTCTCTTTCTCCTCTCTTCCCCCTCTCTTCCCCCTCTCTTCCCCTCTCTTTCTCCTCTCTTTCTCCTCTCTTCCCCCTCTCTTTCTCCTCTCTTCCCCCTCTCTTTCTCCTCTCTTCCCCCTCTCTTCCCCCTCTCTTCCCCCTCTCTTCACCCCTCTCTTTCTCCTCTCTTCCCCCTCTCTTTCTCCTCTCTTCCCCCTCTCTTCCCCCTCTCTTCCCCTCTCTTTCTCCTCTCTTTCTCCTCTCTTCCCCCTCTCTTTCTCCTCTCTTCCCCCTCTCTTTCCCCTCTCCTCCCCCTCTCTTCCCCCTCTCTTTCTCCTCTCTTCCCCCTCTCTTCCCCCTCTCTTCCCCCTCTCTTTCTCCTCTCTTCCCCCTCTCTTTCTCCTCTCTTCCCCCTCTCTTCCCCCTCTCTTTCTCCTCTCTTCCCCCTCTCTTCCCCCTCTCTTTCTCCTCTCTTCCCCCTCTCTTCCCCCTCTCTTCCCCCTCTCTTCCACCTCTCTTTCTCCTCTCTTCCCCCTCTCTTCCCCCTCTCTTCCCCCTCTCTTCCCCCTCTCTTTCTCCTCTCTTCCCCCTCTCTTTCCCCTCTCCTCCTCCTCTCTTCCCCCTCTCTTTCTCCTCTCTTCCCCCTCTCTTTCCCCTCTCCTCCCCCTCTCTTCCCCCTCTCTTTCTCCTCTCTTCCCCCTCTCTTCCCCCTCTCTTTCTCCTCTCTTCCCCCTCTCTTCCCCCTCTCTTCCCCCTCTCTTTCTCCTCTCTTCCCCCTCTCTTTCTCCTCTCTTCCCCCTCTCTTCCCCCTCTCTTCCCCCTCTCTTTCTCCTCTCTTCCCCCTCTCTTTCTCTTCTCTTCCCCCTCTCTTTCCCCTCTCCTCCCCCTCTCTTCCCCCTCTCTTTCTCCTCTCTTCCCCCTCTCTTCCCCCTCTCTTTCTCTCTCTGCAGGTCCTCCGGTGAACGTAACCTGCAACATTTTTATCAACAGTTTTGGGTCCATTGCTGAAACCACAATGGTAAGCTCACTTATTGTTGTGATACAGCTCCATGTGTACATTATGATATTCCTTCGTATGCAGTTTCATTTTTATTTCCTTTGGAACATTAAAATGCCTTTTGCCCTCTGAGTGTTTGGCCTCCACCTCATTGAGCTCGTGTCCCATTTCAAACACTTAATTTGAAACAGAGCGTCGTTGCTGAGTGGAAATATAAATATATATATTATATAAAAGATATATACGCTCATTCATTACACAGAAAATCCATTAGTGGTAATATAACTGAACCATCAGCCGCCACAAGGCAACGAGGCCCAACGCACATATGGCCAGTGTGTGTGTGTGTGTGTGTGTGTGTGTGTGTGTGTGTGTGTGCACTCCCATTCCACTTCCATCAAACTCATGAATCATGTTTCCACAACCAAGTGCCTGGAGGCCGTGAACCCTCCTCAGGGTGACGCAGCAGACGTCCCAGACACGGAGGTCATGATGCCGTCCTCGTGTTTTTATGGGAATCTTCATACCAACATCACCTCATCCCTAGTTGTCGTATTTTACCATCTGGGCTGAAGCCGCCTATAAAGATGCTTTATATTTATTTAACATTGTAACAAGGGTTGTAACATTGTAACACCTGGTTAACGTTGTAACACCTGGTTAACGTTGTAACACTTGGTTAACAATAACGTTGTAATACCTGGTTAACGTTGTAACACTTGGGTAACGTTAACGTTGTAACACCTGGTTAACGTTGTAACACTTGGGTAACGTTAACGTTGTAACACCTGGTTAACGTTGTAACACTTGGTTAACAATAACGTTGTAACACCTGGTTAACATTGTAACACTTGGTTAACAATAACGTTGTAACACCTGGTTAACATTGTAACACTTGGTTAACAATAACGTTGTAACACCTGGTTAACATTGTAACACTTGGGTAACGTTAACGTTGTAACACCTGGTTAACGTTGTAACACTTGGTTAACAATAACGTTGTAACACCTGGTTAACATTGTAACACTTGGTTAACAATAACGTTGTAACACCTGGTTAACGTTGTAACACTTGGGTAACGTTAACGTTGTAACACCTGGTTAACGTTGTAACACTTGGTTAACAATAACGTTGTAACACTTGGTTAACGTTGTAACACTTGGTTAACAATAACGTTGTAACACCTGGTTAACGTTGTAACACTTGGTTAACAATAACGTTGTAACACCTGGTTAACGTTGTAACACCTGGTTAACGTTGTAACACTTGGTTAACAATAACGTTGTAACACCTGGTTAACGTTGTAACACCTGGTTGGTTAACGTTGTAACACTTGGGTAACGTTAACGTTGTAACACCTGGTTAACGTTGTAACACTTGGTTAACAATAACGTTGTAACACCTGGTTGGTTAACGTTGTAACACCTGGTTGGTTAACGTTGTAACACTTGGGTAACGTTAACGTTGTAACACCTGGTTGGTTAACGTTGTAACACTTGGTTAACGTTAACGTTGTAACACCTGGTTGGTTAACGTTGTAACACTTGGGTAACGTTAACGTTGTAACACCTGGTTGGTTAACGTTGTAACACTTACACCTGGTTAACGGTGTTACAAGGGAGGGAGAGAAGACATGGACAAGATGAATAAATAAAGAAACCAAAGCTCTTCTATAGGAAAAGAGGATATCCTGAGTCCTCCCCCAGTACACACACACACACACACACATCGCTGCTATGAAACTGCTGCCGGCTGCAGATCCTCGTCACGCAGAACAAACTCCAGATTTCTTTACGCCCTAAAGAGAACGAATCGATCAGAAAACCGAGGAGGGAGGGAGGGAGAGATAGAAGGATGAAGGAGGGATGAAGGAGGGAGTGAGATGGAGCATAAGGGGATTGAGAGAAAAAAGGAAACGTAGCAAATATTTTAAGCCAAGAGTCTAGAGTCGGTCTCATGGTGGACCGACCGCGCTGGGCCTGCTGCATTATGGGATTTCCTGACTTTTCCCTAGAGCGCGACCAGCAGGTCAAAGTGTTCACTCGTCCTGTGAAATATCTCCTCATCTACCAGATGAGTTGTGATGTGGACACATAAACAGCCACCGGTGGCCTGTACGGACGCTGTGCGGTCCCCTTTTGGACGACTTGGTGAGGTTCAGGAAAAGATGGCGGTCGGGGGTTAAAATAAATCCGTCTTGTTACGTAACTAGTTCATGAGTAACCACGGAGGAATCAGTCTTTCACACATGGACACGATGTCCCTGATTCTTAGATGTTTTTTGTTCCTCGTAAACGTGCCGTTGTCCACATCGCTGCTCTGAAGAGGATCTTTGCCCCCCAGTGGGTGAAAGAAACCGACCGTCAGAACTCAGACGTGGTCGTCGGGTCAGACGCGGCGACACTTCAGTGGAGTCGACCCCCCCGACGCTGAGAGGCCGCTCTGATCTCTCAACCAAAGGTGGATCAGAGCCCAGCAGATAATTGGATTCATCTGCGTTTTATCAAACCGGATAAATCAATGTTTCGGAGGACGCTTTCTCCATTGTGTGTTCTCAGACTACAAAATCCCTCAACACACACACACACACTCTCACACACACACACACACACACACACAGTGATAGATGGAGCCGGTAGAATGGCGCAGTGCGTGTTGAAGTCCCGGTGGTACGCGGCTTTATTCCTGTTTCAGCGCTCTCTCTGCTCACTTGCTCGCTCACTCTTTGTCTCTCACACACACACACGCACACACACACACACACACACACACACACACACAAGCAACTCCTTCTCGCACTCTTCCACTCCTTTTCTCCCTCCCTTCATCCTCTCCTTATGAGAACTTGTCCTCACACCAGCTGTTAAACACACACACACACACACACACACACACACACACATCACATATCACATGTGGATCACAGTGACAGGCAGAGACCTTTAAATCCACTGGACCATTATTAATACGGAATTTAAAAGACATCAAATAAGAAGAAAAAGAAAAAGGAGGATGAATACATAAAACCAGATGTAATATTTATTATTATCAATAGGCTGAAGACACTCAAATAATAAGATTTAGAAAACTCGGACTTATCACAATGAACCTCACGTCACCTCGATGTATGTATATACATATATATACTATATATATATATATATATATATATATATATATATATATATATATATGTAATAGCTTATCTTCTTACTTCGGTTTAATAATTCACTTATTCAATAAATCTGTTACGTGTGGGCAATATCAATTATTTTATATTTTATATGTACAAAACCTTACGGGTACATTTAAGATGTATAATAAAGGAGAGTTGGTCATTTTGGACTCTTTCACCACAGAAAACCTCAATCCCTTTATTTCCCTTTGTCACCGCTCTCTCTCTCTCTCTCTCTCTCTCTCTCTCTCTCTCTCTCTCTCTCTCTCTCTCTCTCTCTCACACACTTTACAATGCGTTTATGATTGCCAGCTTCACCCCCATCCCTCTCTCTCTCTCTCTCTCTCTCTCTCTCCCTGTATAGCTGTCACTCGTTCTCTCCATCTATCTCCGTTGAGTCTCCCTTAAAGGAACATGCTACATGTTTTCAGCCCTTTTATTGGCTCTCAGTCCATTCTTTTATTTGTATTTGTCTAACAGGTTTCTATTGGTTCTTCTTCTTCTTCTTCTTCTTCTTCTTCTTCTTCTTCTTCTCTTCCTCCTCCTCTTTCTATAACTCTGTCGTTACTGCCACTGGGAACATTAACAGCAGCCGTATGAATCTCTACATGTAG
>NC_046975.1:23549610-23577110 GCF_009769545.1 Cyclopterus lumpus | reverse complement strand
ACGTTGTGTCGTTAGGTTGTGTCGTTACGTTGTGTCATTACGTTGTGTCGTTACGTTGTGTCGTTAGGTTGTGTCGTTAGGTTGTGTCATTACATTGTGTCGTTAGGTTGTATCATTACATTGTGTCGTTAGGTTGTATCATTACATTGTGTCGTTAGGTTTTGTCGGTAGGTTGTGTCGTTACGTTGTGTCATTACGTTGTGTCGTTACGTTGTGTCGTTACGTTGTGTCGTTAGGTTGTATGAATTAAAGGTGCTGTCTGTCATTAACATTTTTCTAAATCAGACTATAAAATGTGTCCTGATGCTGAGAGGTTTGTTTACGATGCTGAGAGGTTTGTTTACGATGCTGAGAGGTTTGATTACGATGACTGTATTTGTGCAATCAATCGTAGCCTGCACATAAGTGGACGTAGTCATGGTGATGAGAGAATGCACATTTTAAAACACTTCAGCATCGGCTTCAGTCTGCACAACCGGAGGAGTCTATCCCGGACGTGAGGCAGGAGTGGCTGGTTGAGGAGTCTCTTGAACATTAATAACCGCTGCCGAAGAGTTCAGTCTCATCACCACAATTAGCCGTGTGCGAAGCGACCACTGGATTCATCGTCACCTTTGCGTCTCTCCATCGGCAGACGCTCCTCATTTCAGGTTCTTCATCATATTCTCTGCAGCAGAAGAAAAGGCGACTCCTTCCCGAAAGGTCGAGCTCATTTGTTTCATGTGAGATATTCCGTGGAATAAACAGTGATAAACGGGCGAATGGGTCTCGTTGAAGCTGATTGCCATGTGTTTCTCACACACACACACACACACACACACACACATGCGGCACTGTGGCTGATTGCTCCTTTAAATGCCACCCGCCGAGGCTGCCGGCGTGGCCGTGCGTCGGCCCGGCGCTGCTTCTCCGCTGCGCCACTCGGTTTAATGACGGCCTGGCGGAAAGGGGCCCGAGCTCCAGACTCTGAGAATAATTGACAATTAGGGGGATGGAGGGGTCGAGCTAAATGCCACCGCGCTCAATGAAGACACACTCGGACGGTGGAGCGGGGAATGGACAGCAGGCGGAGGTCTAACTCACCGGTAAAGGAGCACACAACAACAACAAGGGAGAGTTTCAGGAGTACTGACTGTCAACATGTTCCAGTTTCATATAGTATTGTTTATTATTCATTTAAGGCTTGAATGGGCAACTCTGACCACTGAAACTGGCAATTACAGAACATCTTATGTATCTCAAGAATACAGCAACTCACTGTAATCAGAGCACACAGATATGATGTATAGACGGTTACTGGCAGCAGTTTTAATTAGTATAATTTCTACTGTATCAAACACATTTGCTTATTGTAATCAACATGTCTAGTAATTTAGTCAGCAGTAAATTACTGTGAGAATAAACACATTGCATTGTGACTCCCAGAATGCATTGCTGTCACTGCAAGCATTACGGTGTGGATTTTGAAAGTATCCAACCTTAATGTGTATTACACGCTACGGAGGATTTGAGATTCATTCACCAAAACCTTTATGAAAACAGATTTG
The DNA here is from genome assembly GCF_009769545.1 of Cyclopterus lumpus. Lineage (NCBI taxonomy): Eukaryota > Metazoa > Chordata > Actinopteri > Perciformes > Cyclopteridae > Cyclopterus > Cyclopterus lumpus. The sequence continues at coordinate 23,575,563 of NC_046975.1, read as the reverse complement.
CAGGCGTGAACCAAAATGTATTTTATTATTATTTTTGAAAAAAGCTCAACCGAAACGTCGGCTTCAAAACGACGGGTGGCGTCGCGGTGACCACGCCCACTTCTTAAATACAGCCCGTGGCCAAACAACAACACACACTGTTGTTCTGTTGACTGGCAGAAATCCATCCTCGGCTTGTGAGCGTCTTTCCTTCCACCTCCCGTCCATCTTCCTCTCCTCCCACCGAATCTCTCCATCTCCCCCGCGTTGAGGCTAAAGAGGGAGCGGCAGCCCGGTGACCTTCGGCTGCCCTCCAGCTCTCCACGCCACCGTCTGCCCGTCACTTCTATTCCTGGCAAACTTACTCTTTTCTGTGTGGGTTTAAAACCACAGACATAAGAATAGAGAAGGTTTGTTTTTCCTACGAAAAGTCCTTTCAAAATAAAACTTCCGTCTTCACAGGAAACTCAGTTACTTAAATACGAAACAATGGAAGTTACGTGACGACATGATCAACATAGACTTTGTTTTAACCTATAGCACACAGCCGCGTGGCCGCCGCACTGCATTCTGGTCCGTTTCCTGCTTCCTGAAACGTGTCTGATTGTTTTTCCGTCCTCCCCGTGTCTCTTTCTCAGGACTACCGAGTGAACATCTTCCTCAGGCAGCAGTGGAACGACCCCCGGCTGGCCTACAGCGAGTACCCCGACGACTCGCTGGACCTGGACCCCTCCATGTTGGACTCCATCTGGAAACCCGACTTGTTCTTCGCCAACGAGAAGGGCGCCAACTTCCACGAGGTCACCACCGACAACAAGCTGCTGCGCATCTCTAAAAACGGCAACGTGCTGTACAGCATACGGTGAGCGCGAGGAGACACGCCCGGTTCGTTTAAAACAACGTTTAAGAGTCGCAGCAGAAGAGGAGAAAGGTAATAAAGTCTGGAGGTTATATCGAAACAATCAGCTGTGAAACGATGATGGAGGACAGAAGGCGACGGCTCCGACTTCCTGTTTATTGCATTCCAGAGACCTTCGTCTTCTGCTTCAGGCGCTCGTATTGCGACGGAGTCAGAGTTTTTTTTATTTCCTCCACAGTTCTGTATCTCCAAGACATCCCATTCAAGGCTCTCAGAGTTATAGCAGCCTTCAGCCCAGAAAACCTTTTAGCCCTCCTCCTCCTCCTCCTCCTCCTCCTCCTCCTCCTTTATTGCCTCCGCTCAGGGGCGAACGGGAAGGAGTCGCAGCAGCCACGGTAATCCACTCAGCCGGTTAGTATTCTGGCGGCGAGCTCCGATTCGTTATCAACCTCGGTTCTCACCTTTTGTGAGATTGGCCCTTTATAGATATCGTCAGGGAGAGAGAGAGAGAAAAAAAATGGATTGAACCCGGCGGACGAACCCGGCGGACGAACCCGACGGACGAACCCGGCGGACGAACCCGGCGGACGAACCCGGCGGACGAACCCGGCGGACGAACCCGGCGGACGAACCCGGCGGACGAACCCGGCGGACGAACCCGGCGGACGAACCCGGCGCTCCCTTCTCCGCCGCTCTCACCTGTCAAACTCAGTCAGAACGAACCCTCCTCCGCCCATCGGCTCCGTCTCTCCTCTGGATATTAATAAATCCGGAGGAGAGGTGGACAAAATGGGTCTCGTAAAAGTTGTTTACTCTGTTTTTTCTCGATGTTTATCGCTCGGCGGCGGAGACGTGACCGATGGGCCACCGCGCCGCCGAGACCAGATCGGACCATCAGATTCCCGTGTGAACGTGTGCATGTGGGGCGTTCTGATATTAAAAGGAACGCATTCTAGTCCAAAATGCATCATGCGTTTTGGGGGAAAATTCATTTTCTCTCTAAAACAAAACCTAAAATTATTATAAATCATACGAGGAAATCTTTTTTTTTTTGCAGTGAAACACATTTTTAAATAATGTAAAAAAAACAAAAAGACTCTTGTATGTGTTTTCCTGCACAACCTAAACATAAAATACACATGATAAGATACAGAAAAGGTTATTTTATGAATATGTTTTAAAGACGAGTAATGTACATACTTCTAAAGAACGAGTCAGTTCGGCTTCATCGAGTTCCTTTGTTCTTTAATTGCAGTGATAATTATCATATTTGATGACGCTGCAAACAGGAAGTGATGATAATTCTAATTCCTCCTGTTAACGGTGACAATTTGACCAAATGTAAAAAGTCTAATGAAACCGTATCAAAAGTGATAAAGAATCACGTAATAAAAGATATTTTGTGCTTGTTTGTAGAAACATTGTTTCCAACCGCAGCACATTAAAAATGTATCGCGTGAGAGTGGCACATCTGTGGAGGCGTCATGGTGAGTGTGTTACACACACACACACTCAGCATTGTGTGTGTGTGTGTGTAACACACTCAGCATTGTGTGTGTGTGTGTAACACACTCAGCATTGTGTGTGTGTGTGTAACACACTCAGCATTGTGTGTGTGTGTGTGTAACACACTCAGCATTGTGTGTGTGTGTGTAACACACTCAGCACCCTGTCGGGGACTAACAATGTGCAAACGCGGCAAAGTATTGTACATCAGGCTGAGTGTGTGTGTGTGTGTGTGTGTGTGTGTGTGTGTGCACGTGTGTGCACGTGTGTGTGCGTCATGACAACCCACTGACAGCTCCGACTCTGCAAAAACTGGGAGCTGCATTTTTAATGCATTATTATTATTATTATTTTTAAGGGTTTTTCTTTAGAGACTCTTAAACTTAATATTTAATGACTTATAGATGATGATGATGAAGATGATGATGATGATGAAGTCGCCTGACAGATAACGAGCTCCCTGATTGAAACAACGTGTCACAGGTTTTCACACAAATTAAGTTTAATTTTAGTCGAACTATCAATAATTTTCTTTTAAAAGCTTTAAAAGGTAACAAACTGGCGCTTTGAGGCCGTTATTCATATTCATATCAGACTCAAGGCAGCAGTAGCCGTTTAAAATATGAAACTCTTTAATTTCAGTAACGCATCGAATCAGTTTTCACATTTCTTTCCATTAATTTCTGGGAGAAGTTGCAGAGACGCGTTTTTTAATTTTCACGGATCGTTGAAACCAGATTTGTGCACCTTTCGGGGACTATTTTCAGCGGCGTATTGATCCACACGTGGTGCTCGATTGGGACTGAGGCAGAATGAACCGTTCATGTTTTTAATAGAGCTCCATGAGATATGATGCTTTTATATCCTCACTTCGAACAACTTTAAAAACTATATTTTAATTGCATTTTAATATTTAATATTTAATCAATTTGTCCAGTAATTTCTCAGTTTCAGTTGATTAATAATCAAGTTGTGCTCGTTATTTAATTAGTTTTACTTTCACTTCAAATCTGTGACGTTTGGTTCTATATATATATATGTATATACAAATCTATAAATAATGAATATAATAAATAATATAATAAATATACTAATTTATTATAATAAATATTATAAATAAAAAAAATATTTATATACATACAAATCTATAAATAATATAATAAATATACTAATTTATTATAATAAATATTATATTATAAGTAATATATATATATATATATAAATTATATATTTATATATATAAAAATCTTCTAGTAGTCCCAGTAATTGATTCATTTAAGCTGTTGTTGCTGCGTCTGGATAACAGCAGCAGCTTCATTGATTTTTCTTTCTTTTTTCTTTTAATCCAAAATAAATCAATTTATTTATTCACATCAATTTCAAACACGTCCCGATGAGTTACACCGATAAGGCTCTGGATAATCCTCTTAGTACTAAGTGATGCTGTGTGTGTGTGTGTGTGTGTGTGTGTGTGTGTGTGTGTGTGTTTGCAGAATAACACTGATCCTGGCCTGTCCCATGGATCTGAAGAACTTCCCTATGGACGTCCAGACGTGCATCATGCAGCTGGAGAGCTGTGAGTCATCACACACACACACACACACACACACGCACACACACACACACACACACACACACACACACACACACACACACACACACACACACACACAGGTAGACTAGATCGGGTGCAAAGCATTTTGGGTTGAAAGAGATAAGTAAAATTCTTCATTCTTTTTGTTTCCTGCCTTCCTTCACGCGTTCTCACTTCCTTCATTCTTCACTCCCCCCCCCCCCCCCCCCCCCCCCTCTCTCCTCCAGTCGGCTACACCATGAACGACCTCATATTCGAGTGGGACGAGAAGGGAGCCGTGCAGGTGGCCGACGGCCTGACGCTACCTCAGTTCCTCCTCAAGGAGGAGAAGGACCTCCGCTACTGCACCAAGCACTACAACACGGGTGAGTCCGCCGGGTCCATTCCCTCCTTATCACGACCTCCACCTCATCTGGAGGGCTTTAGGACCCATTTTCTCACACGAGCGGAATAATATTCACGCTTTGATTCTACTTGGAGGTTTTTTTTTCTATATATTATTATTATATTATTATTTTATTATAGAGACCTGAGAGATTCGTTGACTCCATATCTTCAGCCGGGTGGAGACGATGCGTTCAGGCGTGCGTCTGTCCGTCCGTCCGCGGCTCAATATTTCATACCTGATGCGTTTCGATCAATCTAAAAAGCGAGACATGAAACGAGATGAATGAATCATGTTGTCATCTTTCAGGCATTTAGGAGTTAATCCTTTAGAAACCTTTATTACGCTTGACTGGAAGCAAATATGAATAACTGGGGTTAATCAATAGTATCCATATAGAAGGAGCACCAAAACGATCAGCTCGGACACGGGGTTACATTAGTAACTTCCTCCACAGAGACTCGGAGCCGACAGGTGGATGTGGAGCTGTTGGATCTAAAAGGGAGCGCTTGATACGTGTCTTCATGTTTATGTGAAGCACAGACGAGGGAGGGTGGTGTTGACGTAACGACGCAAAGGAACCCGCCTCCGTCTTTCTTTCTTTCTTCATCCTTCCATCGTTCTCACGTCTTCCTCGACACTCTCCTCTTTCTTTTCCTCCTCATCCCCCCATCCGGGTTCTCTCCCTCCTTCCTGTTTGCGTTCTGTTTCTCATGCCATGCAGCGGAGGGAGAGAAGAGGGATGTTTCTGTCTAATGAGGAACGATGTGAAGAGTCTCTGAGACGCCGTGAAGCTTCTACCTGGAGACGCTGCATGAGTCATGACTCCGGATTTATGGTTCTGGAAATGGAAAAATATTCCCCAAATATTTCATCCTTCACTTTCCAGTGTGATGAAAGTTTGTTTCAGCCGCAAACTCAAAAATAACATGAAGTTTTATATGTGTACATGTTAATTTAATATATATGTTTTAGCAAAGCTACTTTTTCTACATAACTTTATGTAATTATGTCAAATGTTGACAAAAAAAACAAACGTAATCCGGGGAAAATATACGTTTGGTTGTCTTTGAATGAACATCAGAAAACTAAAGAAGAGATGATGGAAATGTTTTAAAGATTTAAAAAGTAGAGAATGGGAAAAGATTGGAGACGAAAGAGAAGGCAGGAAAGGGAAGTAAAGAAACCTTCAAAATAAAGGAGGTGAGAATAGCAAAAAGAAACGTGGAGGTGAATCGACCACATTGGAAGATGGGGAGGATGGAGGAGGATGGAGGAGGATGGGGAGGATGGAGGAGGATGGAGGAGGATGGAGGAGGATGGAGGAGGATGGGGAGGATACAGGAGGATGGGGAGGATACAGGAGGATGGAGGAGGATGGGGAGGATGGAGGAGGATGGGGAGGATGGGGAGGATGGAGGAGGATGGGGAGGATGGGGAGGATGGAGGAGGATGGGGAGGAGGATACAGGAGGATGGAGGAGGATGGAGGAGGATACAGGAGGATGGAGGAGGATGGAGGAGGATGGGGAGGATGGAGGAGGATGGAGGAGGATGGAGGAGGATGGAGGAGGATGGGGAGGATGGAGGAGGATGGGGAGGATGGGGAGGATGGAGGAGGATGGGGAGGAGGATACAGGAGGATGGAGGAGGATGGAGGAGGATACAGGAGGATGGAGGAGGATGGAGGAGGATGGGGAGGATGGAGGAGGATGGAGGAGGATGGAGGAGGATGGAGGAGGATGGGGAGGATGGAGGAGGATGGAGGAGGATGGGGAGGAGGATGGGGAGGAGGGTGGAGGAGGATGGGGAGGAGGATGGAGGAGGATGGGGAGGATGGAGGAGGATGGGGAGGATGGGGAGGATGGAGGAGGATGGGGAGGAGGATACAGGAGGATGGAGGAGGATGGAGGAGGATACAGGAGGATGGAGGAGGATGGAGGAGGATGGGGAGGATGGAGGAGGATGGAGGAGGATGGGGAGGATGGAGGAGGATGGAGGAGGATGGAGGAGGATGGGGAGGAGGATGGAGGAGGATGGGGAGGATGGAGGAGGATGGGGAGGAGGATGGGGAGGAGGATGGAGGAGGATGGGGAGGATGGAGGAGGATGGGGAGGATGGGGAGGATGGAGGAGGATGGGGAGGAGGATACAGGAGGATGGAGGAGGATGGAGGAGGATACAGGAGGATGGAGGAGGATGGAGGAGGATGGGGAGGATGGAGGAGGATGGAGGAGGATGGGGAGGATGGAGGAGGATGGAGGAGGATGGAGGAGGATGGGGAGGAGGATGGAGGAGGATGGGGAGGATGGAGGAGGATGGGGAGGAGGATGGGGAGGAGGATGGAGGAGGATGGGGAGGATGGAGGAGGATGGGGAGGATGGGGAGGATGGAGGAGGATGGGGAGGAGGATACAGGAGGATGGAGGAGGATGGAGGAGGATACAGGAGGATGGAGGAGGATGGAGGAGGATGGGGAGGATGGAGGAGGATGGAGGAGGATGGGGAGGATGGAGGAGGATGGAGGAGGATGGAGGAGGATGGAGGAGGATGGGGAGGATGGAGGAGGATGGAGGAGGATGGGGAGGAGGATGGGGAGGAGGGTGGAGGAGGATGGGGAGGAGGATGGAGGAGGATGGAGGAGGATACAGGAGGATGGAGGAGGATGGGGAGGATGGAGGAGGATGGAGGAGGATACAGGAGGATGGAGGAGGATACAGGAGGATGGAGGAGGATACAGGAGGATGGAGGAGGATGGGGAGGATGGAGGAGGATGGAGGAGGATGGAGGAGGATACAGGAGGATGGAGGAGGATACAGGAGGATGGAGAAGGATGGAGGAGGATACAGGAGGATGGAGGAGGATACAGAAGGATGGGGAGGATGGAGGAGGATGGAGGAAGATGGGGAGGATGGAGGAGGATGGAGGAGGATGGGGAGGATGGAGGAGGATGGAGGAGGATGGGGAGGATGGAGGAGGATGGAGGAGGATGGGGAGGATGGAGGAGGATGGAGGAGGATGGAGGAGGATGGGGAGGATGGAGGAGGATGGAGGAGGATGGGGAGGATGGAGGAGGATGGAGGAGGATGGAGGAGGATGGAGGAGGATGGGGAGGATGGAGGAGGATGGAGGAGGATGGGGAGGAGGATGGGGAGGAGGGTGGAGGAGGATGGGGAGGAGGATGGAGGAGGATGGAGGAGGATGGAGGAGGATACAGGAGGATGGAGGAGGATGGAGGAGGATGGGGAGGAGGATGGAGGAGGATACAGGAGGATGGAGGAGGATGGAGGAGGAGGATGGGGAGGATGGGGAGGAGGATACAGGAGGATGGAGGAGGATGGAGGAGGATACAGGAGGATGGAGGAGGATGGAGGAGGATGGGGAGGAGGATACAGGAGGATGGAGGAGGATGGAGGAGGATGGGGAGGAGGATACAGGAGGATGGAGGAGGATGGGGAGGAGGATGGGGAGGATGGGGAGGAGGATGGAGGAGGATACAGGAGGATGGAGGAGGATACAGGAGGATGGAGGAGGATGGAGGAGGATGGGGAGGAGGATACAGGAGGATGGAGGAGGATGGAGGAGGATGGAGGAGGATGGGGAGGAGGATACAGGAGGATGGAGGAGGATGGGGAGGAGGATGGGGAGGATGGGGAGGAGGATGGAGGAGGATACAGGAGGATGGAGGAGGATACAGGAGGATGAGGAGGAGGATACAGGAGGATGGAGGAAGATGGAGGAGGATGAGGAAGATGGAGGAGGATGAGGAAGATGGATGAGGATGGAGGAGGATGAGGAAGATGGAGGAGGATGAGGAGGATGAGGAAGATGGAGGAGGATGAGGAAGATGGAGGAGGATGAGGAGGATGGGGGAGGATGGGGAAGATGGAGGAGGATGGAGGAGGATGAGGAAGATGGAGGAGAATGGAGGAGGATGAGGAAGATGGAGGAGGATGAGGAGGATGGAGGAGGATACAGGAGGATGGAGGAAGATGGAGGAGGATGGAGGAGGATGAGGAAGATGGAGGAGGATGGAGGAGGAGGAGGATGAGGAATATGGAGGAGGATGAGGAGGATGAGGAGGATGGAGGAGGATGAGGAGGATGGAGGAGGATGGGGAGGATGGAGGAGGATGGAGGAGGATGGAGGAGGATGGAGGAGGATGAGGAGGATGGAGGAGGATGAGGAGGATGGAGGAGGATGGAGGAGGATGAGGAGGATGGAGGAAGATGGAGGAGGATGGAGGAGGATGAGGAGGATGGAGGAGGATGAGGAGGACGCCACGCTCTGTTTCTCCCTTCAGGTCCTCTGAGTGTGGATGAAAACCATCTGTCCGGTCCACAGCTCTCACACTCCAGAGAAAGCACCAACTGTATGAAGATAGAATACATATCAGAGAAGATATAATACATATATCAGAGAAGATATAATACATATCATATCAGAGAAGATATAATACATATCAGAGAAGAGAAGATAGAATACATATCAGAGAAGAGAAGATAGAATACATATCAGAGAAGATAGAATACATATCAGAGAAGATATAATACATATCAGAGAAGATATAATACATATCAGAGAAGATATAATACATATCATATCAGAGAAGATATAATACATATCAGAGAAGAGAAGATAGAATACATATCAGAGAAGAGAAGATAGAATACATATCAGAGAAGATAGAATACATATCAGAGAAGATATAATACATATCAGAGAAGAGAAGATAGAATACATATCAGAGAAGAGAAGATAGAATACATATCAGAGAATATAGAATACATATCAGAGAAGCTGGCTGTCTGAAATAGAATATTTGGGAGGATATTTTATGGTTATCAAATATTTTGTCAAAAAATATGTCAATAGGGTTTTCATATCAATAAAACAAAAAACAAAAAACGTTCTTCCATGAAAATGAAATAGTGACAGATCGCAGTAACCACTGGTCAGAGTGAGTGTGTGTGTGTGTGTGTGTGTGTGTGTGTGTGTGTGTGTGTGCAGCAGGCTGATTAGTTCACATTCTGAGCCATCACTCACACAGAGGTTGACGGCTGCTGTCGCCGCTGAGGAGATGAACGATCCACCTCGAGACGGAAAGCCTTGACACGACTCTGCAGCGCCACACACACACACACACACACACACACACACACACACACACACACACACACACACACAGCCTGGTACACGCACAGCAGAGACAATGGGGTGATAATCCTCTGCTTTGTTATATAAATGCGGTTCTCTCTGTCACTGATCCCACATCAGTCTCACATCACGTACGATTCCTTTTATGGTGTTTCCTGTTTTAAAGGCACGAAGAAGAAGAAGAACTCTTAGTTTAAAGAGCTTTTAATTCACATCGTGGTTCATCGTCCTGGTTGGACTGCATTTCATCTACTTGACTTGTTGTTGTTGTTAGATTAGATTATTACAGTTGTGGATAACAGTCTAGGAGTTCCTATAGGAGTCGAGTTCCTATGGAAACAAGTTCCTATAGGAGTCAAGTTCCTATGGATACGAGTTCCTATAGGAGTCGAGTTCCTATGGAAACAAGTTCCTATGGGAGTCGAGTTCCTATGGATACGAGTTCCTATAGGAGTCGAGTTCCTATGGAAACAAGTTCCTATGGGAGTCAAGTTCCTATGGAAACAAGTTCCTATAGGAGTCGAGTTCTTATGGAAACAAGTTCCTATGGAAACAAGTTCCTATGGAAACGAGTTCCTATAGAAGTCGAGTTCCTATAGAAGTCGAGTTCCTATAGAAGTCGAGTTCCTATGGAAACAAGTTCCTATGGGAGCCGAGTTCTTATGGAACCAAGTTCCTATGGAAATGAGTTCCTATAGGAGTCGAGTTCCTATGGAAACAAGTTCCTATGGAAATGAGTTCCTATAGGAGTCGAGTTCCTATGGAAACGAGTTCCTATGGGAGTCGAGTTCCTATAGAAACAAGTTCCTATGGGAGCCAAGTTCTTATGGAAACAAGTTCCTATAGGAGTCGAGTTCCTATGGAAACAAGTTCCTATAGGAGTCGAGTTTTTATGGAAACAAGTTCCTATAGGAGTTGAGTTCCTATGGATACGAGTTCCTATAAGAGTCGAGTTCCTATGGGAGCCGAGTTCTTATTGAAACAAGTTCCTATAGGAGCCGAGTTCTTATGGAAACGAGTTCCTATGGAAACAAGTTCCTATGGGAGTCGAGTTCCTATGGGAGCCGAGTTCTTATGGAAACAAGTTCCTATGGGGGCCGAGTTATTATGGAACCGAGTTCCTATGGAAATGAGTTCCTATAGGAGTCGAGTTCCTATGGAAACGAGTTCCTATGGAAATGAGTTCCTATAGGAGTCGAGTTCTTATGGAAACGAGTTCCTATGGGAGTCGAGTTCTTATGGAAACGAGTTCCTATAGGAGTCGAGTTCCTATGGAAACAAGTTCCTATAGGAGCCGAGTTCTTATGGAAACAAGTTCCTATGGAAACAAGTTCCTATGGAAACGAGTTCCTATAGGAGTCCAGTTCCTATGGAAACGAGTTCCTATGGGAGCCGAGTTCTTATGGAAACAAGTTCCTATGGAAACAAGTTCCTATAGGAGTCAAGTTCCTATGGGAGTCGAGTTCCTATGGAAACAAGTTCCTATAGGAGTCGAGTTCCTATGGAAACAAGTTCCTATAGGAAACAAGTTCCTATGGGAGTCGAGTTCCTATGGAAACAAGTTCCTATAGGAGTCAAGTTCCTATGGGAGTCGAGTTCCTATGGAAACAAGTTCCTATAGGAGTCGAGTTCTTATGGAAACAAGTTCCTATGGAAACAAGTTCCTATGGGGGCCGAGTTCCTATAGATACGAGTTCCTATGGAAACAAGTTCCTATGGAACCAACGTCTTATGGAAACAGGTTCCTATGGAAACAAGTTCCTATGGAACCGAGTTCTTATGGAAACAAGTTCCTATGGAACCAAGTTCTTATGGAAACAAGTTCCTATGGAACCGAGTTCTTATGGAACCGAGTTCTTATGGAAACGAGTTCCTATGGAACTGAGTTCTTATGGAAACGAGTTCTTATGGAAACAAGTTATTATGGAAACAAGTTCCTATGGAACCGAGTTATTATGGAAACGAGTTCCTATGAAACTGAGTTCTTATGGAAACAAGTTATTATGGAACCGAGTTCTTATGGAAACAAGTTCCTATGGAACTGAGTTCCTATGAAACGAGTTCTTATGGAAACAAGTTCTTATGGAAACGAGTTCTTATGGAAACAAGTTCTTATGGAAACAAGTTCCTATGGAACCGAGTTATTATGGAAACGAGTTCCTATGAAACTGAGTTCTTATGGAAACGAGTTCCTATGGAAACGAGTTCCTATGGAAACAAGTTCCTATGGAAACGAGTTCCTATAGGAACATCTCTTTTAGGAGACGGGGCGAATATCTGACGATATCGAGTGAAACCGGATCTTTTCTTCACATGACTTCCTGTTTCTCTCTGCTCATCTCTGGTGACTCTCCGGCCAGGCGGCTCCTCTGTGACTGTGTGTGTGTGTGTGTGTGTGTGTGTGTGTGTGTGTGTGTGTGCGTGTTAGCGTGAGTGTGTGTGTGTTAGCGTGAGTGTGCACACGCCTCGCTGCTTCCCAATCAAGCATTAAGAGGGAATTAAGGTGTCGTTTCTACTCAGATTTATTATCTGCAGTCGATTGAGAGAGAGAGAGAGAGAGAGAGAGAGAGAGAGAGAGAGAGACAAAGCATTTACCTGCTTTGTCTCTCTCTCTCTCCTCTGCTCGTCTCTCCCACTGACTGCTGTCTTTTTGATTTCTTTCCATCCCTCCATCCACACACAAACAAACACTCACACACACACACACACAAACAAACACACACACACACACACGCACACACAAACAAACACACTCACACACACACAAACACACACACAAACAAACACTCACAAACACACACACACACACAAACAAACACACACACAAACAAACACTCACAAACACACACACAAACAAACACTCACACACACACACACACAAACAAACACACACACAAACAAACACACACACATGCACACACACACACACAAACAAACACTCACAGACACACACATACACACAAACAAACAAACACACACACAAACACACACACACACACACACACAGAGAAAGAAAAAGCCCTGTTTGAAATACTAATTACGGTTTCTGCTGCATTGAAGGACGCTTTTGTTTCCCGGCCGGTGAAATGTTTAAAGTGTGTTTGGGGAGGCGTTCAAAGACATACGGGACGTTTCAATGTCCATCAACACCGGCTTGCTTCATCCTTTAACTGGATCTAACAACTAATTGAAGAGATTTTGACGAGTTTATGGAATATTCTAAAGGGAATCCATTAAATCTTTACATATAATAACTTCAGTAATATCTGATCAAATGTAATATTATTAATTATTATTATTATAGTTTAAATAATAGTAATCAGAATCAGAATTATCTTTATGTTTGTAATGCTCAAAGTGCCAAAAGAAGCAACCCATAAAAACAACTAATAAAAAGACAGAATAGCTCAATAAGAATTAATAAAAGTGAGAAAACTAGTTCTAATGCTTTTTAAAGTAATAACAACACATTTCTTCTCGTGATAAAAGTGTGTATTTTGGGGTCTTGAGACGCCTTCAAACTCCAACCGGACTTCCTGGATTGTATTTCGTCGCCATGACGACGCCAGCGTGTTCTTTAAAAGGCCGCTCTGTGAGGCGCTTCGAGCCAGACGCCATGTCGGCACGATGATGTCATCGGGGCGGTCAGCAGGAAGCGTTTGCTGCGTGGTCGACTCACATCTGTACTCGCACTGAACACACACACACACACACACACACACCTGCACACACACACCTGCACACACACACACACACACACACACTCAAACACACAACTAGAAACCATTCTGTACACGCCAGAGGGAGACACCAGTGTGTGCAGCATTTGATACAGCACACACACACACACGCTAACACACACAACCACACACACACATACACTTACACTTACACACACACACACACACACGCACACACACACACACACACACACACACTCAGATAGAGGCCCGGCTGAATAATTTCAATCTTCTTATCAGATGGAAAATATGGACAGCACTTAAAAGCTCTGAAGTGTATCACAGCTATAAATCAAGTCCACCACATCGACTCTCCTCCTCTTCCTCCTCCTCCTCTTCCTCCTCCTCCTCCTCCTCCTCTTCCCTCTCCTCCTCCCCCTCCTCATACCTTCCTTCTCCTCCTCTGACCTCCCGTCCTCTCACTTCTTCCTCTCCTCCTCATCCCTCTCTCCCCATCGCTATAACGTCACATCTTCCTCTTCCTCCTCCTCCTCTTCCCTCTCCTCCTCTTCCTCCTCCTGCCTTCCTTCTCCTCCTCTGTCCTCCCGTCCTCTCACATCTTCCTCTCCTCCTCCTCCTCCTCCTCCTCCTGCCTTCCTTCTCCTCCTCTGTCCTCCCGTCCTCTCACGTCGTCCTCTCCTCCTCATCCCTCTCTCCCCATCGCTCTAACGTCACATCTTCCTCTTCCTCCTCCTCTTCCCTCTCCTCCTCTTCCTCCTCCTGCCTTCCTTCTCCTCCTGCCTTCCTTCTCCTTCTCCTCCTGCCTTCCTTCTCCTCCTCTGTCCTCCCGTCCTCTCACATCTTCCTCTCCTCCTCCTCCTCCTCCTCCTGCCTTCCTCCTCCTCCCCCTCCTCCTTCTCCTCCTCCTCCTGCCTTCCTTCTCCTCCTCTGTCCTCCCGTCCTCTCACGTCTTCCTCTCCTCCTCCTCTTCCTCCTCCTTCTCCTCCTGCCTTCCTTCTCCTCCTGCCTTCCTTCTCCTTCTCCTCCTGCCTTCCTTCTCCTCCTCTGTCCTCCCGTCCTCTCACATCTTCCTCTCCTCCTCCTCCTCCTTCTCCTCCTGCCTTCCTCCTCCTCCCCCTCCTCCTTCTCCTCCTCCTCCTGCCTTCCTTCTCCTCCTCTGTCCTCCCGTCCTCTCACGTCTTCCTCTCCTCCTCCTCCTCCTCCTCCTTCTCCTCCTGCCTTCCTTCTCCTCCTCTGTCCTCCCGTCCTCTCACATCTTCCTCTCCTCCTCCTCCTCCTCCTCCTTCTCCTCCTGCCTTCCTCCTCCTCCCCCTCCTCCTTCTCCTCCTCCTCCTGCCTTCCTTCTCCTCCTCTGTCCTCCCGTCCTCTCACGCCTTCCTCTCCTCCTCATCCCTCTCTCCCCATCGCTCTAACGTCACATTTGCTCCTCCTTCTCCTTTCTCCTCTCCAGTGGTTTGGGGTTAACTCTAATTGATGAGGCTGCCGTCCATTGATCTCCTTTCATTAAATGGATCGTCGGCCATCTTGCTCTCTGGCTCTCTTATGAGAAAGACAATAAAACCTCTGCAGTGTGTTAATAGTGTTATTGTCTACGTTGTTTTTTCATAACCTACAGATAGTGAACAGTGGCGTCTCAAGAATATTCATGTTCATTCGGGGGGGGGGTGGGGGGGGGGGTGAGGGGAGGCACGTTGGAAATTATAAAGCAACCCTTAAAGTCTGAGTATTATCTTAAGTCTTTTAGGTTAGAATCTCTCCGTACAGCCTTAATCTGGACAGAATCCCTGTAATACCACCTTAAGACTTAAGGAGGACCGGTCTGAACGTTGCTTTCGTCCTCTTCTCTCGGCCGTTGTATTTATGACTCGTGGATATTTTGCATGTTGCGCTCCTCGTGGCGTTGTCACGGAAACCTGTCAATGATGTAAAAAACCTGTCAATCACCTTGTGGCCCCGCCCCTTAAATCATACCCTTCGTGCTGTATTGAAGGAGACTTGAAACTAGAGGTTGAGACTGATAACTTTTAGGTTACATAAACTATTCTCTATTTTCACGACGGGGGAAGAGGCGATGAAGAGCTGTTAACCCCCCCCCCCCCCCCCCCCCCCCATAAAGAAAGCCCCCTGCTGTGTTTGCGTTCCGGTGTTTATTCTCGTTTGGTTTCCGTTTGTTGACGTTCTGATTTCACGCCTGTGATTTACACTTCGGCTCAGCGGCGAAGACGAGACGACATGTCGCCTCCAAAAGAAAAGCTGTCTTCGTCTTCATCTTTGTCTTCGTCTTCGTCTCCGGCTCATCCTCCTTTCACTGCCAGTCCTACGTCGTCTTCCTCCTCTAATCCCCCTCTCTCTCTCTCTCTCTCTCTCTCTCTCTCTCTCTCTCTCTGGATCACTCCTTTAATGAGAACCTCATCAGCTCCACCCGTGTGTTTGAAGACGAGTGATGAAGACAATAGGGGGGGGGGGCAAAAGAAGTTGCATATTCATTTAATTCCCCAAATAGAAATGATTGGCTCCATGAATACGGAAGTGAATACCTTCATCTTTTCCTTTTAAAAATCAACTAAATATACTATAAACTATTATTATTATATATAATACTATATACTATATTTCATTGTGAACCCTTTTTATATATATATATATATATATATATATATATATATAAATATTTAATGCTCAGAATGTATACCACCTCATATACCGTCTTGTTATTTTAGCTTTTTTGAAATATTTTTTTTTATTGCTAACCAGCATTTGTTTCTCATTCTAAAAATCATCATCGTCATCATTCAATTATTTTTGTGTATTGCGTCATTCATATAGAGAAACTATAAAACACACGGTGCAGTCGTAAAAAGACGTCCGGCAATATTTTTTTTTAGTGTGCTTAAAAAAAGACGTCCAAGAATAAATAATAAAAAAGGGGTCGAGCACCCGAGTTCAGTCGGGCGGTAATGAGGCTGACAGATGTCGCAATAAAGCTCCACACGGCCCCCGTGGTCCTGAATGGAAGTGACCGGTGTCTGCGGCCCGAAGGGAAGTGTGTGTGTGTGTGTGTGTGTGTGTGTGTGTGTGTGTGTGTGTGTGTGTGTGTGTGTGTGTGTGTGTGTGGGGAGCATCCGAGGTCTGCTGCAGATGTTTGCTCTCGGTCCACAGAGAGGGTTGAGGTGGACGTGACGATGGATTCAATGGAGCGCGCGTCCGGCGCTGTGGGGGCGGAGCTTCCTCAGAGAGGCGTGGCCCTGGAAGCGTCCAATAAAACGGGATATTTTAGGATACGTTGGAATAGTTCTTGTTTTTCCATCACGTGGATTCCTTCTTTCTCTCTTCAAATGCTTCAGCTTCCATCTCTCTTTCCATCTATTTTACTTCCTCTCGCAGCTTCCTCATGTTTAATGACGCCCCCCTCCTCCCCCCTCCCCCCCACAGGTAAATTCACCTGTATCGAGGCTCGCTTCCACCTGGAGCGTCAGATGGGCTACTACCTGATCCAGATGTACATCCCCTCGCTGCTCATCGTCATCCTGTCCTGGGTTTCCTTCTGGATCAATATGGACGCCGCGCCCGCCCGGGTGGGTCTGGGCATCACCACCGTGCTGACCATGACCACGCAGAGCTCCGGTTCCAGGGCCTCGCTGCCCAAGGTGAGGACGAATCAAACGCACCTTTTTGTAATGAAAACCGAACACCTCAGCCGCTGCTGTCGGACGAGAATTTTGCGCGACTCAAACTATTTTCTTGAGGAAGTTTTTGGCGTTTATGACGTGACTAGTTGCAAAAATCCAAATATATATATTTATTTTTATTTTTTATTACTGCATTCCCTGTTTACACAAACATGTTGATTTGTGAGTTTTAAAGGTGTTAGCTTGTTACCCCCTGCTTCCTGTCTTTATGCTAAGCTAGGCTAATAGCCTCCAATGCTGAGACCCTTTCCAGGAAAATTAATAGTATTTCCCAAAATATATAACTTCCTTTAAATACAATAGTACAAAGATGTTTTCAGTTTTTTTTAAATATTACAGTGAGAAGAGAAATCCAATAAGAAATCAAATGTAAAAAAATAAAAGACAGCAGAGTGATGAAAACATCCTTTTTTCATTAAAAGTCTGAAGGTAACTCTCAAAGTATTCATCAGTATATTCATCCAGTTTTTAACATTTCTTTTGTCGAAATTGTTTCCTGCAGCCTTTTAAACATAGAAGGGAAACATTTAATAATACAATAATGTATGAAAAACAGTGAGGAGAGCGGATGTTTTCTTCACTTCAAACAAACCAATGTGGTGAATTCCCCATTAAATTCCCATTCAAAGCATAAACAGCATTATTGCGGTGGACGTTTTTTTGAAGCCAGGAGTTCGACACTTTGTCCGTCGCCATCTTGGTTTTTCTGAAACCAGAAATGGAACGAGAGAGAAGGTCGAGAGAGAAGGTCGAGAGAGAAGGAGAAGGTCGAGAGAGAAGGTCGAGAGAGAAGGTCGAGAGAGAAGGTCGAGCTTCGTACGACCGAAACGCCGAATGAGACGTTTACGCGTGAAATCATAAGATTTAAAGAGGAATTATAACGTGTGTAAAAAAAGAGGGAAAGATGGATGAAGAGGAAGAGAAGAAAGAAGGAACGCAGATGGAGAAATGAGGGAGAAGTTCAAAGAAACAAAGACGAGAAAAAATAACTTTTTTTTAAAAACACCAAGAGAAATCTTTTCCTGTGAGGGATTTTCAGATTAAAGGGAGAAAAAACAAAAAATTTTAAAAAACGGCCAGACTTTGCGTGAGCTAGGATTGTATAATTATGTCCAGGGAAGCTGTAATCCCCAACACACACACACACACACACACACACACACACACACAGTGTTTGTTGACATTAGGTGCTTCATGCGCTCTAAAAATTGAACAAGTGAACCGTGATTTCTCTGCAGTTCAGCTGTCACAATAATGATCACACAGCACAGCTGAGCTTAGGTGGGCATACTGCTCTCACACACACACACACACACACACATCTGACTGTGTGTGTGTGTGTGTGTGTGTGTGTGATTGATAGTAGTCGCGCACACTCATGAACACACGGCTCGCCTCGCGAGGCGCCACAGAGGAGGGACGAACCGTGTCAGGCGAAGGAGACGAGGAAAGGAGGCGAGGAGGAGGCGAGGATGCGTTTGTATGCAGACGATGTGAATGTCATCACCTTTAACGAGGGTTGAAGGCAACGAGGCGACAACGGCAGCCTGGAGAGGAAGTCCTCCAGAAGAACCACGCAGCGCTTTTTAATTTTATTCCGTTTGTCTGAGCGATAAATCTAAAATGTTAAATAAGAAGAATTTAACCATCAAAATGAGGGAAAAGGTTTCTTTCAGCTTCTTTCTGACATTTCGAGGTTCTCGAGCTGTAATTGGCCAGCAGGTAATCAACTGATTGGAGACATGATGTCCGACAGTGTGTCGTACCCACGCTCCCTCCATCTGCTTCAATTACTCCACTCAGTGGTTCGCTTTCCCAGAATGCCTTTCTTCACCTTTCAGAGAAGAAACGCATGTGTTTACGAAAGGGGAGATAAAAAGGGTTGTTTCACGTATTTAAAAGAGGAAAAATGCTGTTGCCTGGTTTTGATCCCAATTTATTGAGTTCATTTTTTTCCATCCCAAAAAAAAACAAAGACATAAAAGATAGGACATCTAAAATATTTCCATTTAAGTTGCAGGAAATAAATGCCAACAAATAAAATAAATAAAGGTTGCTCATTCTTAACCATTTCACACAAAGGAAGAAGGGGCTGTTAAATACCTTTAAAATCAGTTTAGACCGTCCTTAATGTAAGAATCCTCCCTCAGTTCTTCTGCCTCTCTCTCTCTCTCTCTCTCTCTCTCTCTCTCTCTCTCTCTCTCTCTCTCTCTCTCTCTCTCTCTCTCTCTGCCTGGATGAGGGGGGTAGTTTCCAAGATAACTGCATCAGACTCGCCGTGGAGCGAGCATGAATCCCAAAGAGGCCGAGCGCCGGTGATAAGCGCCGCTCGGCGTTTGTGAAAGCGATCCGAAGTCGTAGGTTTAATTGGATCTTAAACGGCTGATTGTGGTGTTTTTTTTTTTCCTCCTCTCTGTGTGTCGGGATCTCCCTCTCTCCGGCTGGAATGGCGTGTTATGACCGGCCGGGCTGAATGCACTTGAATAATGGCACTTGGCGGGCAGATAGCAATCAGACAATGATCCAACCAGACTCCATTTAGCACTTATTATCCGGACGGCCGTTACCCGGCAACGTCTTGGTGCGTCAGAAGCTGCTGGCGCTCGACGGGCTGATTGTGTCGCTGTCGTGTAGATTGTTCCTCCGTCTGTCTGTTTGGTCCATTCAATCCACCTTTACTACATGCAACTAGATTCTCTCCTGACCACCAGGGGGCGACTCCTCTGGTTGTATAGAAGTCTATGCTTCATTTGTTAAAGCTGCATTCTCTCTCCTGACCACCAGGGGGCGACTCCTCTGGTTGTATAGAAGTCTATGCTTCATGTGTTAAAGCTGCATTCTCTCTCCTGACCACCAGGGGGCGACTCCTCTGGTTGTATAGAAGTCTATGCTTCATGTGTTAAAGCTGCATTCTCTCTCCTGACCACCAGGGGGCGACTCCTCTGGTTGTATAGAAGTCTATGAGAAAGCAGGGTATGCTTTAGGGCGGGGCTACAAGGTGATTGACAGGTCGTTACCACCACGTCGACCGGTCTGAGAGTTCTCCTTGTTTTCGTCTTACAGCTTTAACCCTTTACACACTGTGTTTTCTCTTCACTAAAGATTCAGTGTTCGGTTGTACTTAACTCCACAACAAAAACAAGATGGCGACTGGCCGAAATGCCAAACTCGAGGGCTTCAAAGCCGTAGTCCCCAACCCAATGGGTGACGTCACGATGATTAGGTCCACTTATAGACCACATATAGTCCAACCTGGGTTAACCCACAGCTGATCGGCCTCACCTTGTTGCTGCAACGTGACAGACCTCGTAGTCTTTTGTCCTAATTGTAAACCCAATGTTAACCTCATCTTAACCCTCAGAGAAACATCCAGATGGCACCAACATGTCCCTCTTGCTAGCCGTAAGGAGGAAATCTTTCCTGACAGACAAGACTGTAGAGCCATGAGAAGTATATATATATTTATATATCAATTATTCACTTCAATTAGGATTCATGCATTGCATTAATAAGAAAATGACTAATGTGCACGCTCAATATAGAAATTTCCAACCTCAAATGTAATTTTTTGACTGACAATGTATTTCTTTGATCTAATGCGATTTGATTTTTAAACCCGGGACTAAAAAAAGATGCATTATATTTTTTTCAAGTTTTATGATAGAATTATTCATTTGAGGATTTGGGTAAAAAAAATAAATAAATGCTACGCAGCGTACTGAACCGTGCTCTCATAATGTGGAGAAGAAAACTTCGTTGGAAACTTTTAGAAACTCGAAAAGGCGTCGCCGCTTTCCGGTTTTCTCCACCCTGACGCCCTCCTCCTCCCCCCCTCCCCCACCCACAGGTGTCCTACGTAAAGGCCATCGACATCTGGATGGCCGTGTGTCTGCTGTTCGTGTTCTCGGCCCTTCTGGAGTACGCCGCCGTCAACTTCATCGCCCGCCAACACAAAGAGCTGCTGCGCTTCAGACGGAGGCGACGACACGAGAAGGTGAATACATCCGTCAAACATTCACTTTTCTTTCTTTATCTGTTTGGGTTTTTATTTGTGCCTCGACAGAGATATCAGCTGAATTGAAGAGCGAGACGTTATATATAAATGATACGATAACACACACGCGATGTTTATGAATCGAACTCTTCGATTCGGCTGATCCTCCATGTGTTAAGGATGCACGAGAGAGAAGATCTTTAAGAAGGAGTAACCAGGCGAGCTCTGTTTTCCAACGCAACACAAACACCGGAGACTCATGGTGACCGGACTTGTTGTTATTGTCTCCGAACTCCCAGACAAAACACAAACAAATGGTTTTAAAACCACAAATTGTGTTGTTTTTAAGGGATTAAAAGTGGCACCGTTGCGGTGGAGAAAAACTTGTTGCCGTGCGGTCGCCGGGGCGACGCTCGGGCAGTGTAAACACGAAGGATGCAGTTGGTTGTTGAAATCCCGGCTCTCCTCTCCTGAAAGATTCACTGCTCGTCGTCGGGCAGAAACACGGCGCATCAATGTTTCATGGAGCACGATTAAAAGCTGAGCACAGAGACGAGGCTCGTAATGGATTCACAATGTCGAGGAGGAGGGGGAAAAAAACAACAAAAAACAAAAGAAACTCAACGTTCAAACTTTTGTTTATGGAAATGCGTCACTCACGAGTCTTTTTTTAGTTGTGACCGTGCTCGGCGGTGAGAATGTCCTCGCCTGTGCGAGACTCTCCGGCTTCTCAGTCGGTGTGTCTTTTGTCTTTATTATGGTTTTGAATAATAATATTACAAAGTCAACATCAGGTTAAAAAACAACCGCTTCTCACTCCTAACTCGTCAAACACAGCAGCTTCAGTGGCCCCACGCTTCAAACTATGACGCTCTGTGTTCCCCTTAAGCGGCAGGTTGGGACGCGACAATTTACGCCGTTACACAGTCGTTAAAAAGAAGCTTGTGTTTTCACAGGAAAGTCATTGTTCGGGATATTAGACAATCGGTGTCGATGAAATAAGTATGTTTTGGTATGAAGAAGGTTGTGTAACATAGTAACGCAACGTAGTAACGCAACGTAGTAACGCAACGTAGTAACGCAACGTAGTAACGCAACGTAGTAACGCAACGTAGTAACTCGCAACGTAGTAACCCGCAACGTAGTAACCCGCAACGTAGTAACCCGCAACGTAGTAACGTAACGTAGTAACGTAACGTAGTAACGTAACGTAGTAACGTAACGTAGTAACGTAACGTAACGTAGTAACGTAACATACTAACTCGCAACGTCCCGACGAAACATAGTAATGAAACATAGTAACGAAACATAGTAACAAAACATAGTAACAAAACATAGTAACGTAGTAACGTAACGTAGTAACGTAACGTAGTAACGTAACGTAGTAACGTAACGTAGTAACGCAACGTAGTAACGCAACGTAGTAACGCAACGTAGTAACGCAACGTAGTAACGCAACGTAGTAACTCGCAACGTAGTAACTCGCAACGTAGTAACCCGCAACGTAGTAACGTAACGTAGTAACTCGCAACGTCCCGACGAAACATAGTAATGAAACATAGTAACGAAACATAGTAACGAAACATAGTAACGAAACATAGTAACGTAGTAACGTAACGTAACGTAGTAACGTAACGTAGTAACGTAACGTAGTAACGTAACGTAGTAACGTAGTAACGTAACGTAGTAACGCAACGTAGTAACGCAACGTAGTAACGCAACGTAGTAACGCAACGTAGTAACGCAATGTAGTAACGCAACGTAGTAACGCAACGTTTCTAAATATCTAATTAACATTCTTGCACACAGCAAGGTGTGTATATTTGTTTGTGAGGGTGGTGTGTGTGTGCGGATGGGTTTGTGTCTTTAAAATGATGCTTCATCCACTGTTAATGGAAAACAGCAGCATCAAGACACAATGATGACATCAACCTTTGTCTTTCTTTGTTTTCACTAAAAAAACATTTATCAATTCACCAGCGTCAGAAGCGCTTTACTTCCTTCTTTTTTTCTTCAAGAAGCCTTCGAAGAGTTCCTTTGATGTAATGAAGATAAAGTGGAAGACTGAATATGTGTCAGTTTGTTTAATTTCCCAAAACTGATCTGGATATATTTAGTAAAAGTGACAAAGCACAATGTCAAGAGTGTTGAGATGTATCAGGGCTTTTCTTTTTCTTTTTTTCCTCTGGTTTTGCCTTTGAAGCATTTAATCAATCAATTCTACGTGTCCGGTCGGATTTATCAGCCCGAGGCTGCTGTTGAATAAGGAGTAAAGTTGTCAAGCCTGCGGGGAATATTGAAGAGCTGGTTGATTGTGAAACTGGTGCTGTCTGTGTGTGTGTGTGCGCGCGCGTGTGTGTGTGTGTGTGTGTGTGTGTGTGTGTGTGGGTGGGTGCGTGTGCGCGCGTGTGTGTAGGTAGGTAGGTAGAAGGCAAGAAAACACCCACAACAATGCAACAATGAGCCTGCAGTAAACAATCCGTACAATCCTGGATGTGTGTGTGTTTGTGTGTGTGTGTGTGTGTGTGTGTGTGTGTGTGATAAATGGAGAGATTGTACCTATACAGCCGGTGACCATGCATGAGTGCATTCGCGAGTGCTGTCGTGCATTTCGCCGTTGGAGGGCATGTGTTCGTGCCTGCCGCGTCTGGAGCTGCTTGATTGAGTTTGACATGTTTTAGTGTGTGTGAGCACGTTCCCGTGTTTCCGTCTTTGTGAGGACCGCGCGTCCTTTCAGGGCCGGTGAGGCGACGTGCTTCCTGTGAAGTGAGGACCCTGTGCCAGAGGGTCCAGGGGTCGGCTTTAGGATTGAGTTAGGGGTCGAGATCATGTTGTTACGCTTGTAGTTCTCTCTGTTCTCGTCTATAACGTGACGGGATGTCTTTAAATCTTTCAACCAATCCTGAAGCAAAGATGCTCAATTACACATAAAAAATAGCAAATGTTTCTGCTTATGAAGATTATGTTTCATGGTCAAAAGCTCCAGAACATGGACTAAATTTACTGTCTTCCTTACATCCTGAAAGCTGTCCACTTAATAAAGATTAAATAACTATAAGGCATTCAATTAAATGCACTAGGTGTAGGCTAAAACTCAAGCTCATTATAGTTGCCTTTATTTTACATAAAATCTCTTAATAAGCAACTAAATAATTTTAATTGGCAGGAATGTGGGTTTTTTTCTTGTCTTCGTTCATAACTTTCATCATATTCGTGCCCCCTGGGACTAATCTCGCGACCACTTTGGAGGATCCTGCCCCCCATGTTGGGAACCTACGATCGTAAGGGACTTTAATGGCACCAAATTAAATGTCCATGTTCCACAAGAGTTTGATTAAAGCGCAAAAAAAGGGAAAAGGAGTCACGGAGCTATGATACATGAAAAAGTATAAACCTTAAATCCTATTGTTGTAATCCCCAATCCCCCCACCCCCCCCACCCTCCTCCTGGGCTGTGAAGAGCTAGATTAGCGGTCCGGCTGCCGCTGCACTTCCAGGTGAATCAGACTCCGGTCGTGGGCTCAGGATTGACCCACATCCGGCACGCCGAACCTTTTGCATCTTTTTGTTGTTTGTTTTTCTTCTGTGACACACGAGGAAATGCAGGAGGTGAAATTAGGCCGGCGGTCCGTTACGTCATTCGAGGTTTCGTTAAAAGGAGCTTGTCTGTTCAGTTGACGTTTTCACAGCTGATACCTTTTTTTTTTTCTAGTTTTTCTTCTTTTGTTGTTGTTTGATTGTTTTCTCTTTTTTTTTGCTGTCATGTCACGTTGCCGAAGGTGAATTTAGGACAAAAGCTGAGCTGAGTTTCGTGTTTAGTGTCGCTCATGACAGTGACTGATGGGCTCTTCCTGTCTCGAGGTGGGTTCAGGTGACTGGTTCTATTTTATTCACGAGGGGTTCTTTACCCTTCGCATGTAGCGGGAGGCGATTGTATGTGAATTCACACTTTAGCGGTTACTTCTGCCTTTTCACACCCGAGCTTCACGTGTTAAAAAATAAATGCGCTTTCTGTAGCGACTGTCAGGCGATTCTGAGCGGCTGAAACTGAAAGTGGAAAATGAAAATTTGATGAAAAACAGACGAAGCTCCGCGGAATGAGGAGAAGACGAGAGACGAGAATGGGACAAATATATATCGACTTTTTTTTTAAATGAACCTGCTGTAAAATAAAATCTTTACCTGCAGAAATGTTAGATTGAAACCAAATGCAAAGTAGCGTTTATACATTTTTTTATTTAAAAACACTCCAAAGTAGTGTTTAAAACCTTTTTTTAATATTTAGAGAGTGAGGCATTGAAGAGAGGTCGGTGCAACCAGCAGCCAGCATAGCATAGCTTAGCTTAGCTTAGCTTAGCAAAGACAGAGATGTACCTTTAAATGCACACAAACTAAAATCACGTAGAAGAAAGATTTAACTCAATTGGATTTGCTTCGTAGTTCATGATAATAAAAGAATGCAAAAGACTCAAAATACCAACAAATCAGAACTTTTCAATTCAAAACAAGATTATCTTGACATGTGATACAGCTCGTGAAGACAATATACGATGTACAACGGAGCACAATAATTCAGAAACTGCGAATATAAATATAATTTTAAAACTGCAAGTGTTTTTGTATTTAAAAAAAATCCAAATAAAATAGCTGCTAGCTACCAGCGTGATCTCAATCCCAAATCATCCAATATGGCCGTTAAGTAAGCGGCCCTACAATGTCAAACTTTATGATTATAGTTATGATACTATGATCTAGTTTTAATGGGAGTAAAGGAGGAAGTCAGGTGACGAATATAAAGAAAAACACTTTGTATGTCGCAAAGTAATTTAAAAAGACAGTGAATGCATGTAATGCCCCCTGAATAATGAAGTGTCCATCCATCTATCTATAATCTATCACTGTAGTCTGAAGGGTCACTTCCAAGAGGCCTTATTGAACAGTTTCAGCCGTCAAATCAACAACATAAAAGTCAAAAGCACAATATTTCCTTCTGAAGAGTCGCAGATAAGTGGCATTAAATGGAGGTACTTGAGCAAAGTACAAGTACCTTCAAACCCGGCGCGTGAAGTGGTGAACTGTGCACACCGCACCAG
>NC_046975.1:23542110-23544610 GCF_009769545.1 Cyclopterus lumpus | reverse complement strand
GCGGGTCCCTTAAAAACAAGCACCCAAGGGTGATGTGTTGCAGAGGAGGCCGGCGGCCTGACGCAACGCCGCTAATCTGCTCGATTTCTCTCTCTCCACTCGTCTCTCTTTTCCATCCCTCCATCACCTTCTAACAGAACATTCTTCTCCTTCTTTTTTCTTCTGTTTTTTCCCTCTCGTCCCTGAATCGCTCCCATAAAAGGTCTTTTTTTTTTTTTTTACATGAAGCGTGGTGAATAAACCCTGAAATGCACATAAATGTATGCGGCCGGCATTAATATTCACGCCACGATGCATTTAATCTACAAATCGAGATGGTTCCTTTGATGTCATCTGTGCCCATTCTGGCAAGAAGATGAATGATGTGTCATGTGACCCCCCTGACCCAGTGTGTGTGTGTGTGTGTGTGTGTGTGTGTGTGTTTGTGTGTGTGTGTGTGTGTGTGTGTGTGTGGCGTCTGATGCTCTGCGTTCTGCCCGGAGACTAATTGTTGTCTTTATTCAACTAAAATAATTCTGAATTACTCCATTTTATTGTTTAATTAAATGTGTTAATGTGATTATTATGGGAGTCAAACAATGTGTCGCTAATTGCTTTTGAGGTGTGTGACGAACTTTAGGGTCAACAAACGTGTTACTTCACCTTCTGTACATGGAGTAGTAGTAGAATTACTCAAAGTATATGTACTAGTACATTAGGAGCAGTAGTAGTATATGTAGTAGTACATTAGGAGCAGTAGTAGTATATGTAGTAGTACTTTAGGAGCAGTAGTAGTATATGTACTAGTACATTAGGAGCAGTAGTAGTATGTGTAGTAGTACATTAGGAGCAGTAGTAGTATATGTAGTAGTACTTTAGGAGCAGTAGTAGTATATGTACTAGTACATTAGGAGCAGTAGTAGTATGTGTAGTAGTACATTAGGAGCAGTAGTAGTATATGTACTAGTATCCATCTATTCATCCTCAAACTATTTCTCCATTTCTCTATCCCTCCATCCATAATCCATCCATTCCTCCATCCGTCCCTCCATCCCTCCGTTCCTCCCTCCGTCCCTACATCCCTCCGTTCCTCCCTCCATCCCTCCATCCCTCCGTTCCTCCCTCCATCCCTCCGTTCCACCATCCCTCCGTTCCTCCATCCATCCATCCGTCCCTCCATCCCTCCGTTCCTCCCTCCATCCCTCCATCCCTCCGTTCCACCATCCCTCCGTTCCTCCATCCCTCCGTTCCTCCCTCCATCCCTCCATCCCTCCGTTCCACCATCCCTCAGTCCCTCCATCCCTCCGTTCCTCCCTCCATCCCTCCGTTCCACCATCCCTCCGTTCCTCCATCCATCCATCCGTCCCTCAGTCCCTCCATCCCTCCGTTCCTCCCTCCATCCCTCCATCCCTCCGTTCCACCATCCCTCCGTTCCTCCATCCATCCGTCCCTCCATCCCTCCGTTCCTCCCTCCATCCCTCCGTCCCTCCATCCCTCCATCCCTCCGTTCCTCCCTCCATCCCTCCATCCCTCCGTCCCTCCGTTCCTCCATCCATCCATCCGTCCCTCAGTCCCTCCATCCCTCCGTTCCTCCCTCCATCCCTCCATCCCTCCGTTCCACCATCCCTCCGTTCCTCCATCCATCCATCCGTCCCTCAGTCCCTCCATCCCTCCGTTCCTCCATCCATCCCTCCGTTCCACCATCCCTCCGTTCCTCCATCCCTCCATCCCTCCATCCCTCCGTCCCTCCATCCCTCCGTTCCTCCATCCCTCCATCCCTCCATCCCTCCGTCCCTCCATCCCTCCGTCCCTCCATCCCTCCGTCCCTCCGTTCCACCATCCCTCCGTTCCTCCATCCATCCCGCCATCCCTCCGTTCCACCATCCCTCAGTCCCTCCATCCCTCCGTTCCTCCCTCCATCCCTCCGTTCCACCATCCCTCCGTTCCTCCATCCATCCATCCGTCCCTCAGTCCCTCCATCCCTCCGTTCCTCCCTCCATCCCTCCATCCCTCCGTTCCACCATCCCTCCGTTCCTCCATCCATCCGTCCTCCATCCCTCCGTTCCTCCCTCCCTCCGTCCCTCCATCCCTCCATCCCTCCGTTCCTCCCTCCATCCCTCCATCCCTCCGTCCCTCAGTCCCTCCATCCCTCCGTTCCTCCCTCCATCCCTCCGTCCCTCCGTTCCTCCATCCATCCATCCGTCCCTCAGTCCCTCCATCCATCCATTCGTCCCTCAGTCCCTCCATCCCTCCGTCCCTCCATCCCTCCATCCCTCCGTTCCACCATCCCTCCGTTCCTCCGTTCCTCCATCCCTCCATCCCTCCATCCCTCCGTCCCTCCATCCCTCCGTCCATCCATCCCTCCGTCCCTCCATCCCTCCGTCCCTCCATCCCTCCATCCCTCCGTCCCTCCGTCCATCCATCCCTCCGTCCCTCCATCCCTCCATCCCTCCGTTCATCCCTCCGTTCCTCCGTCCCTCCATCCCTCCGTCCCTCCATCCCTCCGTCCCTCCATCCCTCC
>NC_046975.1:23507110-23537110 GCF_009769545.1 Cyclopterus lumpus | reverse complement strand
AAAAAAAAATCAAATAAAAGAAGAATAATGATAAAAAGAATAAGAAACACTGAGCGAGAGAGAGCGGTGCTGAAGGTCTTTGAGACGGAACATTAATCTGTGGTCGTCGTGTTCCTCTACCTTTTGTTTACCTCCATGGTTTGCATTTTGTTTGTTTGTTTGTTTACGTTTTGGATCTTTAAATTACGTGCCAAGTAAACATGTAGCTTGTGGCTCTGCATCCGGAACCCTCCAGGACCCCTCTGGACCCTCCAGGACCCCTCTGGACCCCTCTGGACCCATCCGGTACCCCTCTGGACCCCTCCAGGACCCCTCCAGAACCCCTCTGGACCCATCCGGACCCCTCTGGACCCCACTGGACCCATCCGGGACCCCTCTGGACCCCTCTGGACCCCTCCGGAACCCCTCTGGACCCCTCCAGGACCCATCCGGACCCCTCTGGGACCCCTCCAGGACCCCTCTGGACCCCTCTGGACCCATCCGGACCCCTCCGGGACCCCTCCAGGACCCCTCCAGGACCCCTCTGGACCCCTCCAGGACCCCTCCGGAACACTCTGGACCCCTCCAGGATCCCTCTGGGACCCCTCCAGGACCCCTCTGGACCCATCCGGGACCCCTCTGGACTCCTCCAGGACCCATCCGGACCCCTCTGGGACCCCTCCAGGACCCCTCTGGACCCATCCGGGACCCCTCTGGACCCCTCCGGAACCCCTCTGGACCCCTCCGGGACCCCTCTGGACCCCTCCAGAACCCCTCTGGACGGGTTCCCAGACGCCGCTCGCCTCCTCCACTGGATTTCTTTGGGGGTTATTTTTTTGGAGGTGTCGGTTTGCTTTCCTCGACCGAGTGGATACGTTTACATCCTATTAGTGCTTCCTTGCTTTGACCCCCCCCCCCAGCTGAGAGGACATATGTAGTAAACTATACAGATTATAGCACCTGTTATACCTTAATTGACTGTATCTCCATCTCATTCACACGCGCACACATTAACTGTCGTCGAGCACGTCATCTTCACGGAGTATTAAACTGGATTTATTTGTGCCACAGCCATGTTGGACGGGATTCCATCATTTTGGTTTGATTTGATGATTTTCATCTTTTTTTTTCCTTCTTCTTTGCGCCAGGCTTCTTTCTCTATGCAATAATTAGTATATGCAATTATGATTTTTTTTTTGTCTCGTTGTTCTCGTTCGTTTCACATCTTCATCCATTCGATGTAGATGAAGTGATGAAGTGGCAACCTGTGCAGGGACTGGAACCCAATGTTTATTAAATCTGTTTATTAAATCTGTTCATTAAATCTGCAGCAGACAGATTGAGCCAAACCTCTGAGAACGGGGAATAAAAGTGGATAAAAGTTATTTTTATGCACAAACGGTTGGTTTCCTCGTTCATGTAGCAAAGACAAAAGTCAATATGAACATAGTTTAAATTTGTCTTTTTGTGCGTTCGGCCCCATTATCATCAACGGGCTCGAATAACCTCCTGAAAACAAGCCCATAAATTATATTTTCTCACACATTTTTGTATCTTTTTCCTTCACCAAACAGTGTTAAATGAGCCACTGAGTCCTGAGGTACAAATAAAACAATCTGCAAAAAATGTAAACTTAAAAGCATGAACAACGTGGAGAATTTCCTCCTTTGTCAAAAATATTTAAGCCCCGGTCCAACTTGGTTTTGAAGCAAAAACCAAAGATTTTTTTTTTATTATTTATTTAAATATTCCTTGTGTTTGTTGTTGTTATCGTTGCCTTCTGCTGTTGTTTTTTTGGGGGCAAATGTTCAAGATTTGTTGCAGGACGTGATGTATTCAGTTTATTTTAATATGATTGCCTGGATGCAGGTTTGCCAGATTAACTTCAGATATATAAATACAATTATAATATATATATATATATATATATAAAGACATATTTTGATATGAACCATTCATGCATTTTCCCTCTACATCCTTGTATTTCCCCTTTATTCCAAGAAAGCAGGTTATTTTCATTTGATAATTCACCCTAATCCCATTTCTACTTGCACAGTTTTTACTAAAACTTGCACATTGAGACTTCTTGGATCTGATGGGACAAATAGCGTTTGTTTAAAAGAGATGAAATCCAACATTTAATACGTCTTTTCATGAATTCAGTTATGTGTGTGAGACGGATCCGAAGGGCTAACATCCTTCTTTTTTTGTTTCAACTTTAAAGTGTCATAAATGCAATAAATGTGCATTTATTTCAGTAAATCATTCCCAGGTTGAAGAGCTGGATAAGCTCTCAAGGCCATGGTCACCTATGATGATTATTCTTTTTGTTATTTTTTTAATTTTGCGCTGCACAACAATAAAGTTAGATTCCAGGAAAATAAACCGATTAGGAAACACACACGATTAAAAAGAACAACCTGATATTTCCCATTTGCATTGTTTTAATGCCGAGCGGCACGAATAAAACGGTTACGGTTAACGGAGAAATTATTCAGGAAAACGTTAAAAAAAAATTTTTTAAAAAGCAACAGAAAACAAAATGGAGGCTGCTCGCTCGTCCCGGTTAGCGACGTATCGGGTTTTACGTTTCACGTCATAAACACGTCGCAGGTTTTAGATTTAGAGGATTCAAACCTCCGAGTTGTCGGGAAAGCAGCATTAGCTTTATTTATTTATTCTGCATTCATGATGCATGAACCTACAAAGCAAAACAAAGTCCCACTTTATTTACTTTACTTATTTCAGAGATCCTCATCTTACGTGTACACGTAATAGAGTTGGAAAAAAAAACATTCGGTCTTTCTTCGAGACTTCACGGGCTCCGTAAAAACCAACAAAATGCAAATGCCAAAATAAATGGCCGCCGAACAAGAAACAAACATCGATGTCGTCGACGTTTGTAAAGCGGCGGCGTGACGAAGTCACTTCAACGACTGCAAACATCTCTGACTCACGTTTCCACTGGAATTAATCACTTTCGTCCATCGGCAACCATTTTCTACACATCTTCTCGTGCCATATGGGGGGTTTGAATATGCAACGGGAAAAAAAAAAAAAAAAGGACCTACAAGCATATCATGCATCCATTCAAGCTGCCATTTTTTTTTTTTTACATGATTCGTACCCTTTTCTCCTCAGGCGTTGGGTGTTGTGTCTGTACCATCGTCATTTTAGAGCTTTGTCATAGGCCTCACACCATTGTATTAAACATTGTTATACTGTGTGGGTTGGGGAGGGGGGGAGGGGTTCTTATCATGAGAGATATATATACCGGGTTTATATTGCGTCGCAGACGGACTGAACAAAGAAAGACGTTTATAAATCCTTTAGGTTCCCAAATTGGATTTTAAAGTAGCATGGTTTGATTTGTCAATGATTAATAATGACTCTTCTTGGTTTTTTGGGGGTTTCGTTTTGATTCTCTTGTATTTTATTGTATGTATTGTACAATCCGATGCCCTGAGGGAGGAGGAGAAATACAGTGACTTCTGAACTGCTGTGAACTAAAGGAAACATTGTTATTATTATTATTATATTTATTTATTTATTTCCTTTGCACAAGTTGGAATGGCCTTAATTTTTTTTTTGCTTTACTTGCTTCTATTATGTATCGGCACAAAGTGCACCCCGTTTAATTTTTTTTGCGAAAAACGTACAAAGCTCATCGCGATGCTTTTATAATCTGAGAGCGCACATCAAAGCAGGATGAAACATTAAAAAAAAAAGAAAAAATGACCAAAAAAAAATTTAAAAGTTCAGCAAATCCTTTTTATTTTTCATTAATCCGAGAAACAATATTTTGCATGAATATAAATACGATGGCAGATATTTTGGCTTGTACAAAAAAAAAAAGCGAAGCAATTTGAAGAGAAGTAAAAAAAAAAAAAAAAAGAATGTACCGTTTCTGCTGTATCTGTATATATCTAAATATTTATTGAAATATGTCATACTACTAATTCTATTAACGATTAAAGGTTTTCTGAACAAAAATCTCTTTACCTGTTTTTTGAACATTGTCAAAGGTTGTTGGAGTTGGATCTTCTGCTTTCTGTTACTCGACTCAAGGATCTGTGTAATCATTCAAGAAAAACGTATTAAAAATTGCAAATATATCCTTCGATTGTCGCGTGTCTTTATTGGCTGATGAGCGACTTGCTAAATTGTGTGTGCTAAGTTTTCGTGTGTTTTGAGCGTTTTTAGTACGCAAAAAACATCTTTGTGTTCATGGAAAAGAGTGTGTCGCCACGGCAACAGCCTTTCACAAAACAACAAGATTTTGATACATTTTAATCATTAAGGTTTCTAGATTGTACTGACCAAATTTGAAGTCTATCCGATGATTTACCTTTGAGGAGTGCGCTAGACTTAAGCATGAAAAAATGAACGAAAAAATCACACAAATATCAAAATGGGCGACTTCCGGTACGGTTTAGAGCACGGTCCCAAGATACTTTATTTTTAGTTTACATGTGTTACATATGCCTACAAAGTTTCATACATGTAGGTCAAATGTACCACTTGACTAAAAATATAATATATGAACTTGACCGTGGACGTCGGTGAGCGCGTCATAACTTGTTAAGGAACCACCAGAGGAGGTTTCTGTGAACATTTAAGGCGGTATTTATTCCAAACATCACTCCCTGTCTTCGCATCACTTCACTGGTTAAATGTTCATTTTACTTCATGTTTTGGGTCTGCGTTTGGAGCTTTGGTGACTTAGTTTACGGTCAGAGAGTAAACAAAAAGAGGCTTAATAACATAAAAAAGGTGTTTCAAAGTATGCAGAATTAAACGCAAAATATTCATGACGAAAATAAAAAAACGTCTACGAGGGTTTACAGTTTTGAGCGTTTTGAGTCTCTCCCGGACATTTAAAGCTCCTTTTTCATGGACACTTTTCTGTTAATCCACGTTTCTGCAGACTTTGCCCGGGAGAATTTACCCACAAGTCATTGCAATGTGACGTTAAAAACACGGTGGAAGCTGGAGATAAAAAAAAGGCTTGTGGGTGTTCAGCCTGAAACGTGAAGGATAGAAGATGAAACATAAACACGCATGAGGAATGCAAGCAGAGATTAATTACATATTATATATATTTATTCAGCAAATATTTCATTTAGTTATTGAAGCTATTTTGACAAAAAGAAAACGAGTAAAGACGTGTCGGGGGTAAAAAATATCAAATATAAAACCCAGGATTGCACATAACGTGATTCAAGCCTCTCACACTGAGAACATCTAACGGGTGGCGTCAGTTAAGTCCCTGAGGGTTCAGGGTCTAAGGCCTAGGGAAGGGGGTATGGGGGGTAGAGGGGGGCTCTAAAGGGATGCAAGCGTAAGAGAGGGGGGTGGAGGACGTGGAGTTGAGATAAGGTTAGCGAGTAGGAAATGACATATTTAATGAAGCTCCTTACAAGCGTGTGTGTGTGTGTGTGTGAACACGGTCTGTGTGCTCGGGGGGTGTGTTGGGGGGTTGGGGGTCTGGCTGCCTGCTGGACCAGAACATGCTGCAAGCCACGGATACTAATAATGTGTCTGTTCGCAGCAGGAGGGCCGCCTCTCACTGAATGCTGATGCACACGAGACGATAGAGGAGACTGGTGTACGAACAAGCCGGCCAGATGTCGGCACAGGCGGCGCCGTAACGGGACTCCGTGCCGGCGACATTAATGAGTCTACGTAGGGCCTCCGTGTCCTCGAGCAGGACCACCCCCCCGAAACCTTTCACCGCCACCGCCGTCGTCATCAGGCTGGAGCTGGAATCTGGTTGGCTGGCCGGTGGATCCGCTCTGTCTCTTTAAGAGCGACACCTTCGGCTTCATCCTCCTCACACTCCTCAGGTTCATCCCGAGAGAGCGAAGCCGGTGGAGTGGAGGAAGGTCTGCTGACGAGAGTGCACGTGAGAAGCTAATAAACAACGCACACGCACGTGAAGCTCACAGCTGCAAACTTAACAATAGAACAACAACAACAAAAACAGCAAACGAGAAGGAAAGAAACCGGTAACTTCAGGCTTCAATGTTTTTATAAATCACCAGTGACTCTTATGACTTTGTGGATGCCGTCAGCCCCTCGGTTTGTGGTTTTGAAGCCTTGAAGGTGAAGGTACGTTCTCCTTTTCCTCGGCTCCTCTCTTCTGTGGGGTACCCCAGGGGTCTTTATTGGGTCCCCTCCTGTTTCATCAGACACATGTGACCTCTGGGACACGTCATACGTCGACACCCCATCGAGGTTCATTGCTACACGGACGATAACCCGTTCTACATCCCCAATAAGCCCGGCAACTCCACTGTGTCGTCTATCATGTCACAAAAATGAATCGGATGTTATTATAAGGACCCCAGCTCTCGCTGCATCGATGATCTCACCTCTGGGAGCCTTCACTAATGATGTTCGGCACAAAGCCGTCGTCCAGCTGTAACGTTTGAACTTTTGATGCTGACGTGGCCAAAATTGTGCAGTCCTGCTTTCGCTAAAATCATGTAATTCCTTTCACCTGGAGACTGAGAGAGAGAGAGAGAGAGAGAGAGAGAGAGAGAGAGAGAGAGGGTCATTCATGCTTTTATCTCTTCCAGACTCGACTCCTGGAGTGCACTTTGTTCTGGTATCAGCAGGCCGGACAGGACTTGAGTGCTGCTGCCGGCCTTTTAACCCGTACGAAGAGAAGTGAACACGTCATCCGTGCTGACCTTCACTGCTTACTTGTTGTTTTAGAAGGTTGTATTTATCACACTGTATTGAAGAAGACTTGAAACTAGAGATTGAGACCAAAAACTCATGTTTACAATGTTTACTGAGGGAATACATCAAGAGAAGTAGAGTCATTTATATAGACTTCTATACAACCAGAGGAGTCGCCCCCTGGTGGTCAGGAGAGAGAATGCAGCTTTAACACATGAAGCATAGACTTCTATACAACCAGAGGAGTCGCCCCCTGGTGGTCAGGAGAGAGAATGCAGCTTTAACACATGAAGCATAGACTTCTATACAACCAGAGGAGTCGCCCCCTGGTGGTCAGTGGAGAGAATGCAGCTTTAACACATGAAGCATAGACTTCTATACAACCAGAGGAGTCGCCCCCTGGTGGTCAGTAGAGAGAATGCAGCTTTAACACATGAAGCATAGACTTCTATACAACCAGAGGAGTCGCCCCCTGGTGGTCAGTAGAGAGAATGCAGCTTTAACACATGAAGCATAGACTTCTATACAACCAGAGGAGTCGCCCCCTGGTGGTCAGTAGAGAGAATGCAGCTTTGACACATGAAGCATAGACTTCTATACAACCAGAGGAGTCGCCCCGTGGTGGTCAGGAGAGAGAATGCAGCTTTAACACATGAAGCATAGACTTCTATACAACCAGAGGAGTCGCCCCCTGGTGGTCAGTAGAGAGAATGCAGCTTTGACACATGAAGCATAGACTTCTATACAACCAGAGGAGTCGCCCCGTGGTGGTCAGGAGAGAGAATGCAGCTTTAACACATGAAGCATAGACTTCTATACAACCAGAGGAGTCGCCCCGTGGTGGTCAGGAGAGAGAATGCAGCTTTAACACATGAAGCATAGACTTCTATACAACTAGAGGAGTCGCCCCCTGGTGGTCAGGAGAGAGAATGCAGCTTTAACACATGAAGCATAGACTTCTATACAACCAGAGGAGTCGCCCCGTGGTGGTCAGGAGAGAGAATGCAGCTTTAACACATGAAGCATAGACTTCTATACAACCAGAGGAGTCGCCCCGTGGTGGTCAGGAGAGAGAATGCAGCTTTAACACATGAAGCATAGACTTCTATACAACCAGAGGAGTCGCCCCCTGGTGGTCAGTGGAGAGAATGCAGCTTTAACACATGAAGCATAGACTTCTATACAACCAGAGGAGTCGCCCCCTGGTGGTCAGTAGAGAGAATGCAGCTTTAACACATGAAGCATAGACTTCTATACAACCAGAGGAGTCGCCCCCTGGTGGTCAGTAGAGAGAATGCAGCTTTGACACATGAAGCATAGACTTCTATACAACCAGAGGAGTCGCCCCGTGGTGGTCAGGAGAGAGAATGCAGCTTTTACACATGAAGCATAGACTTCTATACAACCAGAGGAGTCGCCCCCTGGTGGTCAGGAGAGAGATGTTTACTGCACTTGGCACATGACGAGAGACGCTAAGCACCTTGAGCTCCCGGCAGCTCATGACATGACATTTTACAAAGTGCACGTGCTCCTGAACGCAGCACGACTTCACTCTGTAATCCGTCTGCGTCGGCAGAAACAACCTCGCGTTAAACCCGGCGTGTGATTCATTGAAGCCGGTTCCCTATCGATTCCCCGGGAGAGGAATCGCTCTTTTTCTCTTGGCTTGCCTCCGCAGAGGGGTCAGAGGTCAGCGTCAGTTACAGAGCAGTGACCCGGCAGCTGGTCGGCGCTCAGCCGCTGAATTCTGATGATGAGTGAGGTCGAAGGTTTTGATCCGATGTAGATTTACTGCACTGAGGTGTGTTCAGGAACAAGAGCAGCTGTACTTTATATGTTCTGCTACTTTCTACTCCTCTTGTACATCTCAGAGGTACATATTCTACTTCTTACTGTACTACAGTACATCTCAGAGGTACTTCTACTTCTTACTGTACTACAGTACATCTCAGAGGTACATATTCTACTTCTTACTGTACTACAGTACATCTCAGAGGTACATATTCTACTTCTTACTGTACTACAGTACATCTCAGAGGTACTTCTACTTCTTACTGTACTACAGTACATCTCAGAGGTACATATTCTACTTCTTACTGTACTACAGTACATCTCAGAGGTACTTCTACTTCTTACTGTACTACAGTACATCTCAGAGGTACATATTCTACTTCTTACTGTACTACAGTACATCTCAGAGGTACTTCTACTTCTTACTGTACTACAGTACATCTCAGAGGTACTTCTACTTCTTACTGTACTACAGTACATCTCAGAGGTACATATTCTACTTCTTACTGTACTACAGTACATCTCAGAGGTACATATTCTACTTCTTAATGTACTACAGTACATCTCAGAGGTACATATTCTACTTCTTACTGTACTACAGTACATCTCAGAGGTACTTCTACTTCTTACTGTACTACAGTACATCTCAGAGGTACATATTCTACTTCTTACTGTACTACAGTACATCTCAGAGGTACATATTCTACTTCTTACTGTACTACAGTACATCTCAGAAGTACATATTCTACTTCTTACTGTACTACAGTACATCTCAGAGGTACTTCTACTTCTTACTGTACTACAGTACATCTCAGAGGTACATATTCTACTTCTTACTGTACTACAGTACATCTCAGAGGTACATATTCTACTTCTTACTTCACTACATTTGTATACACAGAAATTAGGGTTAAGTTTAAGTACTGAAAGTACCAAAGATGTCATATAATGATCCTTTAATGTTGAAATAACTCAGATGTAAAACTCTCAAAGAAAGAAACTAAGTCTTCATAAACGAAGTCTACAATGTGTTTTGATATCAGCTGCTTCATTAACCAGCGTCTGCTTCACTTGTTTCTCAATATTCAACATTTACTTCATTTATTTCTTGTTGCTCGTCCTCCTTTTCTGCATCTTTTCTATTATTTAACTAAGTTTGACTACTTCCTGTAATTCCTGTTCTCTTCAAGCGTCCCAGTAAAACCAGCAGCAACAAACCAGTAGATTCATGTAGTGAAGAACAACAAATACAAATAAACTGGAACAACATGACGACTTTATGTAAAGACAGCTAAGAAGTATTTAATTGTAGAAAATACTAAAACTGAGTCGCCCATATTTAAAACTTCACTGCCTAAAAGAATTTTTTTTTAAAATCCTGTTTATGTTAATAAAAAAAAAGATTATCTGGAAGATAACTTAATTGTAAAAGTTTAAAACTAAAGACTCAAAAGAAGTTTTAAAAAAGTAGAATAGAAAATACTCTTAAATGTAAAAGATATATATATAAAAAAATTGTACTATAAGGTTTTTGATGCAGTACTTAATCCTTCCACCAGTTTTAAACAATGCTCATAAAGATCTCATCACTTCATACCCGTGTTGTTGTTGTTGTTGTGTATTTAATATTCAGTTAAAAACAAACTCAGACCAGCGGGTTTAAAACAGTAAATCACTTTTAATTTAGTTCTCTCATCGGCAGGCGAGCTCATTCCTTGAAACATGATGACGGATGAAGTGCGTTGGTAGCAGAAGCCCGACATGATTCCAACACGTTAAACAAGCCAACATTACTCAAAATAAAAACCACTACAGTTCAGCTCTCGACCCGGTAGAATAAAAAGATAAGACGGACCCATCGCCGGATACAACGGTGGCAGCAATACACAGGATTGCCCAAGCAGTAAAGTACACGTTCCTTTAAGAAACAGGGAGAGAGAACGCGGAAAAAAACAAATAAACTAAACCTCTGGGTTTTTTTAATCCCCAATTCAAGTAGTATTTAAACCCCCCCCCCGCCCCCTTTTTTTTCTTCCTTTCTTCTCATGTGTTTGCGTGTTTTGATTTTTGTTTAATAAATTCAGTGTGAAAAAATTAAAATAAAATAGAAAAAAAAAAAAAAAAAAAAGTCCAGATAATACACGTGTTGGTGGAGGAGATGGGGGTTAAAAAACAAAATATATAATAATATTTAAAAAGAGTGACATTCTGGATTCCTCAGAGGGAAACTAAAACCAGCAGGTGAAGGAGGAGGCGGCCATCTTCATGAGACGCATCGTAGAGACTTTCAACCAAACCGGCGAAACGCTTGAAAAACGCTCACGTCGAGGAGCGAGGGAGCGAGGAGGAAGCCGTGGGTTCCTCCTCGCTCCCTCTCCCAACGCAGCAGCGTGGAGAAGAGTTTAGTTTTATTTTACGTCTAAATCGGTTCCTGCTGCGATTAAAAAAAAAAAAGAAAAAGAAAAAAGAAAGAAATAAAACGCACTCGGTTTGAATCCAAATCGTTAATCTAACTCGTGTTTGACTGGTTTTCCTCACTGGCGCTGCTGGGCCGGGTAGCGGCCCTCGCTCGGCCCTGCGCCTCGCCCGGATCCGAAGCTGGGTTTCTGTGCCATGCCTCCGCGGGTGGGGGGGTCTCGGGGTCCACCACCTCCTCCTCCTCCTCCTCTTCCTCCTCCTCCTCCTCCTCCGCCTCCTATCCGCTCTCTTGGCCCACCGGGACCCCCTGGACCACGGGGCCGGATGTCCCGCCTGTCGCCCTCCCGGGCCGACCGGGTCTTCTTCTCCTCCACGTTCAGCCGGACGTCTCCTCTGAACTTGATGGGCTGAGAAGACGAGAAATAAAATAAAAATAGAAACGCGTTACTTGTTGTTTCCCCCCCCCCCCCGTTTGAAACGGTCCCAACAGTAAAAACTCAAATGCGCGTCTCACCCGGTTGCTGAGGATCTTCTGGACCGGTTCAGAGTCGTCAAACACCACAAACCCAAAGTTGGGCAGCTTCCCTCCGCTGTTGATCCTCAGCTCCAGGACCGTGCCGTACTCTGTGGACCAGAAGGATCGGTTACCACCACGGACGGATCAGAATCTTTAGTTTAGGATTTAAAAGAAAAAAAAAGCCAACTCACGCTCAAAGAACTCCTTGAGCTCCGTCTTGTCCACGTCGTGAGGGACGTTCCCCACAAAGAGCTGCTGGGCGTCGGGGTACCGGACCACCCGGCGACCCTCGGTCTCGCCCTGCTCTCCCTCCCGAACTGGAACAACAAAAGAGACGCTTAGAATCAACACGTTCATGTTTTTGAGTCTGAACTCTTTTGCTTGGGTGGATTTTAAAA
Organism: Cyclopterus lumpus; assembly: GCF_009769545.1. Lineage (NCBI taxonomy): Eukaryota > Metazoa > Chordata > Actinopteri > Perciformes > Cyclopteridae > Cyclopterus > Cyclopterus lumpus. Next base: position 23,525,320 of record NC_046975.1, on the reverse strand, counting down.
AGTTTGTTCATGCGTCAGAAAACAATCATAATTAATGTGGCCGCGTGTCGGACGTGTCTGGTCAACACAAACGACGTGTGTGTGTGTGTGTGTACCTGGTCTGGGTCCTCTGTGAACCGGCGGAGGACCTCCAGGCCTCTGTTCCCTCGGCCTCTGGTCCCTCTGTGGTCTCTGTGTTGCTGTCTGGGACTCAGACTTCACCTCGGCTCTGGGCTGCAGGAGTCAACACACTTTAGTAACGAGCAAGCTTCCATAACCATCTATTCTATCTATTATACAGACAACAGCTGGGATTCATCTCCATAAAGGAGCTCCTGTCCTCCTCTCTACTCTGGGAAAGTTCCCAAAAGAAGACCGAGGAGAGCTACTAAGAGACTTAAGATCCAGACTTTAAAACTAAGATTTGACGTTCTAAAATGTTAAACCTACCGGTGCTGCGGGAGCGGCTTTGACGACGTGTGGGGGGATTCCCGAGACCGGGACGGCCCCGCTGGGAGGGAGGTTCTTACTGGTGACGGACGCCCAGGAGAACGGCTGAGGAGGCGGAGACAAACACCGGAGACGTTTAGAGCCGCTGGACCACGACGGATCCTTTTAAAAATACGACAGTCAGCGAGGTGAGAGTTTCCCCTCGTTCAGAAACCTACCCGGTTTTCTTCTGGAGCGGCGGCGGCGGGTTCTGCGGCGGGCGTGGAGGCGGGTTCTGCGGCGGGCGTGGCGGCGGCGCTTTTCTCCTTCTGGTCGTCGGACGCGTTCGTGTCCGCCTGCGTCTCCGTTTTCGTCGCCGTCTCCGGCTTCAGCTCCACGACCTCCTTCTGCACTTCCACCTCGGGCTCCGGACTCGCAGCCTCCTCCTCTTCCTCGTCGTCCTCCTCCTCCTCCTCCTCGTCACCGGGAACCGTCGGCTCTGAACTAAACAAATTTAAAAAAAAGGGTACGAGGTGGTTAGTTACTTTAACCCTCTGAACACCAAAAAACACAACTCATTTTAAATCTCGACACAAATAAACCACTTTACACATTAAATGTAAAGAAGAGACCTCCAACACATAAAAGTGGTTTAAACGTACCAGGCCGTCGGGGCGTAGAAGGAGGCGGACTCCTCCGGAGCGACGTCAGGGGAGGGGACCCTCTCCTCGATCTCCTCCACCTCGTCCTCGGACTCTGAAAAACACAACAAACGTGTTCAGGACAACGAGCGCAACTGTTGTTGTTGTTGTTCAGACGGATGATGCCGACATCAGAGGGTTCAGGAAACAGAAACGAGACGACGTGGGCTTCACCTTCTGGAGGCTCCGAATCGGAGTCCCCGAACACCTCGTCCTGGTAGCGGAACACGTCGTTGTGGACGTAGAATTTGTTTGCGACGGTACCCTGAAGGAGGAGGGACACCGGATCATTAAAAACAGCTCAACACACAGACTCCGGTTTGAGAGAGAAAGGGGGCGGGGCTACGGACCTCGGGCGCCAGCACGAAGGTCTGCATGAACTTCCTCATGGGCTGCATGTTGTTGGACAGCTCGCCCATCACCTGCACCACCACGCCCTCCGTCAGGGTGGCGTGGGCGTCCACGTGCCGGATCTTGGTGTGACAGTCGCGGAAACTCAGAGCCATCACCCGTTTGTGGATCTCCTGCCAAGGAAAGACGCGTTGAGTCACACTGGAGTAGTTATTATCTTATTCAGAGAAACAAATTAAAGTCTCTAGACTTGGCTGACTAAGAAATAAAGCTATTTTATATATTAGTATAAAACAGTTTATTAATACAATAGACCGGCGTGGGTGATATTGGAATATAAAATGGATTTTCTCTTTTCCAGCTGCACTTTTCAGTGTTTTTACTTCCAACATCAAAGATCTTGGACGCTTTTTAAGTTTCTGACGAGCTGCTCCGACATATAAAAAGAATAAAAAGCATGCTTTTGTAGTTTTATATTGTTTAAAAAAAAAGAAGAAGAAAGTCTGACTAATAATAGAACAGTCTGATGAGGTCGTCAGAGAACTGTAACGCAGCCTTGAAAACCAGGAAAGGACACTTTTTAATATTTATCTAAGAACATATTTATTTAGATAAATATATTTATCCATAAGTCTTTTTAAGGCTCCTCCCCATCAGACAGACGACCTCAACTCTTTCCCTTGACTCCCACTCAGAGTTGGAGCCGCTAAGAGCTTTTTATTCATCCGGCGTCCCCACTTACAGATTGTCCATAAACAGCCTCCACCGGTTTGCCGTTGTTGTCCAGGCCGCCGTGCACGTAGGACGAGTTCTTTCCGTAGAACCTGAGCGGAGAAAAGAAAAAAAAACACGGAGAGTTAATTTTTTTTTACACGCGTTTATATTCATATCGCTCCCAAAAAAAAGGGAATCCAGCGTTTGCCTTCAGGGTCTCACCTGTGCAGGTAGTCGGGGGCCTGGTTCAGCAGCGTGTAATACTGTCGGACAAACTCTCGCCCGACCAGCTGGGCACTTGGCTTCTCCATCACCATTTCTTTGGTCAGCTGGAAATCTCTGCGAGGAAGAAGGAGAAGAAGTTTGATTACTTATCGGTTCCTTAAAAAAAAATCGATCGGTTATGAACGGATAAGCGATGAATAGTTTGAGTCATTTGTGAAGGACATCTTCAAATGCCCGACGGCGGTAACCATGACGTTGGGAATGCCGCGGTAACCGGCTCGACAGCCGTGGCGGCCATGTTGTCGTTAGCAATTATTGGGCTTTTAAAAAGTTAAGTGAGGCGCTCTGATGTCCGGCGGTGTGTTTCGTGCCTTTTTGCTCCCCGAGATAAAACACACACACACACACACACACACACACGGCTCAGTTTGCAGCCAAAAAAAAAAACAACATAAACTACGTGTGTGTGATGACTCACGCTGCCGACGGGGAGGCCGGAGTGGTTTTGAAGTGTAAATTTAGGTTCGGCAAAAAAAAGAGAAAAGAAACGTGACCTCTGATGCACAACACCCCGGCGACTCGCGCACATTTTTATATTTATTCTTCTGGGCGGCGCTGCAAAATAAACCCGCCCGCGGGGAGAAAAAGAAGAAGTGTGTTTTGATCGGCGCGGCGAGCATCTGGGCGCCACGGCCACGAGAAACCAGCCGCCCAGAGATCGGAGCAAAAAAAACAACTAAAAACAACCAGCCGGGCGTCAGCGGTTTGTTTTCATACCGAGTGGATAGACGTCGGTGCACTTTAATGTCATTTCTGCTGCCGCCCATCTTTCTACAAATTAACCTTAATGCACATTTAGAGTGTTTATCCAGGACTAAAATATTAGCCCGTGGCTTCTTCTGCTTGTGTGGTACGAGTCGCGTGCCGTTCGACCTTCAAAACGTCGACTGGAATCACGTTTATTTCGGTGCCGTTTAACCTTCAACTCCGGCTGATCTGAAGTCAGTTACTGAAGGCGTGGGGACTCTCGTCTACATGAGCTGGCAACACGCTCGCGGTGGAAGAGACGAGCGCACGGTTAATCGCAATATTGACATTTTAATTATTTTTTTATTTTTTTTAAAGAAAAAGAGGCATTCTTGGCAAATGCAGCCTCACATGATTGACACTGGACACACCTCCTAGAAGACGCATCTTTATGAGGACATTTTGTTCCCGTCACTGACTATGTGGACTCTTATCTAAACTCTAAACCTGTGTTTTCAGATGCAGTGTCTTGATAACGGGTTATTGTGATCGTCACTTTGAAGCCCACATTCTTCAGGTACCTGTGCTTTTTTTTTTTTTTTAACGTGGTAATGCGACTCAGCGTGCCATTAAATACGAACCGTCACCTCAATGTTTGCTCACGAGGCCGATACGCCTGTCGGGTTTGATGGATTGACCGCTTAAATCAAGTTGTTAGTCCCTGTAGTTGATCTTCGTACTGCATTTGCATCAACTGAACCGGGTCCCTGCCTGGAGTATGCAAAGAATAACAAAGAGATGGATTTTATATGTGTTTGGTCTCGTCAACGAGACAATCAAATCACAATATCACTTTGTGGAATCACCAAAAGTCTTAAACTGAGGATGCAAATCTCTCAACAACAAAAAAAAAAACAGGCCACAAAGATACCTGGAGAACTTGTGAATAAGTTTTATGGCTGCAGTTTGTGATATTTATGAGACAGAATAGCACAATATTTAGTGCTTAAACACTGCAGAACAAACAGTAAAAAAAGGTCTAAAAGTAGAGTGTAATTAATGGAAAGGAAGCTAAAACCAGCAACCAGGCTGCCTGCCACACCTGTCCACGCAACCGAGCCATCTGTTGTTCTGGCAAACGGACTCAGCAGCACACACACACACACACACTGATCCACCGGGTTTAAGCCAATCACCTGTGAGGAGTAGCCCCAAAGAGCTGCAGGTGTGCTGGGCTCAGGTCACAGTGAGAGGGGGGGTGGTTGTGGTGGTGGTGTTATGAGCTAGAATGCATCCCGAGTTTATTTGAAGACCTGAAGTGCATATATGGGCATGGCTGCGTCCGCAGGGAGCAGCTTGTGTAGAAAGTGCAAAGCATGGCATGGCAGACAAAAGGCCCCAACACGTGTCTTACCGGCTACTTTGAGCTGCCGGGTGGGGGCACGTTAACCCGGTTAACGGGATCAAACCGGGGAGGGGAAACCTGCCGGGGAACATCCGGAATATTGTGGGGGAAAAAAAAATAAGAAAAGAGAGGACACGGGGGAGGGAGGGAGGGAGTCACGACTGGATGGGGAGCTTGGAGTGAGCACCACATGGGCGGTGGGTACATCCTGGAAAGCGCTGAAGTGAAAACCGGGCCGCGGTGGCTACATCACCTAAAATGTAGCCGGAACTACTTCATCACCAACCGGCACTTTTAAAAGTCCATCACCGCCCCGCGGATAGTTTAATTTACAGCGTAAAAAAAAAAAAAATCACCGCGCTACCAGCCATCACGTCCTCGCCAGGATGTAGACGGAGCCACGACCTAGCAGTTAATCTACCGACCCACGACTCAGGGAAACCCCGTTTTTAACGGAAATGAGTAACGGTTTGTGCAATAACAACAACAACAAAAAAAAGGTTAAAACTTACCTGCGGGTCGACTATCAAAAATAAATCGTGGATTCAGAAAAACGGAGTGATTTCTTTGAATCACCTCGGCGGCTTCGCAACGTGCTAGAGTGCTCGGTTACCGGTTTCAGCTCCGCAACCGAACGTGACGTCCCGCCTCTTACGAGACGGCCGGCCAATCAAATTGAAGCGGAGCGGCCCCTCCGCCAATCGTTTTAGCGCTACGGGAGGAAAGGGGGCGGGGCTTCTAAATATGCGAGCCAATCCCGATGCGCTGTGTCGGCGCCGTGGAATTTTTTTCTCCACAGGGGCCAATCGCGTCACAGTAGCGCCCCCCCCCCCCCCCCCACCCCCACGGGGGAGGTGTGATGGTTTAGTCGGCCGGCGCCTGCCGGTTTTGTTTTGTTTGTTGGAGCTTCGCAGAAGCTAAAGGCGGTGCACCGGCGCCTCTTCGCCGCTTAGGGGCGCCACAGCCTTGTTATCTTTTTATCACAGCGGATGACTCGTGAAAAAACAGTGCCGTTTTACTGCAGTGACGTGTCGAAGAGGACTGACTCCGCCTCTGCTTCCTGCTTTAAAGAAAAGGTCCGTTTGTTTTGGTCACAATTCGCCTAAAAAAAGCTCCTAAGCAATGCATAAATGTGTTGGTGTCACATTGCAGCCCCTGACCACCTGCTCCCTGATTGGTCATCCATTACATATACCTGTCTTTATATATTTATAATGCCATGCCAGGTGTGTGTACCTGTGCGCTGTGCTTAACGCCTGCCGTTACACACTCTGAAAGACAGTACTGTAAAAAAATAAATAATACGTCCTTAAAAAGTCAACATCTTTGCAGATGATACTGCGATTTAATGTTCCATGTCCTCCAAAAATACATAAACGACCTTAAAGCATCTGATACACATGAATAATGGGCCTCCGGGGCCCCTCACAGGGTCATAAATCCTAAAATATACTTGTTGCACATAACTACACGTGGTTAATACACAAAAAAAACCTAAGAGCTTGTGCGTTGAAATGCAACACTCAATTATTATTAACCTGCACCTGTGGAAAAACACCTGTAACGAATTAGATCCCTTATAAATCAGGGCTTGAACGCTCTATAAATAGGATTGCATGTATTACAATATGCACTTTGTTTACAGTACTTATGTTCATAGTTCACGTGATCTTTTAAAGCCATTGCTCTGATACTATTATGAGTTTTGAGAATAAACACACTGCATTTGTGTAAATAACATTTTACAAATGTGTTTTCTTTTGCAGGAGATGTAAACATATTTTGTTTTGAGTGTTAAAGTCTAACTATCTGAACCAGAGCTTTATGTGCTGCTTATTCCACTCAGGAAACTTCATAATACGTGTTTTTTAATACACAGATATATATTTTAAATGATATTTTTAGACGAGCAGGTGTAACGAGCCGGAGCAAAGGTGTGTGTGTGTGTTTAAGGAGCACATAAGACATGTTGACTCAGCACCCTATGTGAGCCTCAGGGTGGGGGAGGGGGGGCTGTGGGCCGAGAGGAGGGGCCTCTGAGGACCCGGGGGCCCCGCCTGCTGTTTCACATTCTTGACACCGGAGTCTGGATGAACGGGTGGGGATGGTAACAGGGTGCTCCGTCTCCCTGGGGACCACGAGCCGCTCGGTGCCTCCACGCTTTATTCAACACTCTGCACAGACGCTCAGATCGGCCATTTAGTCACAGTGTTGCTTTGAACCAAATGTTGTTGTTGTTGTTGTTGTTGTTGTTGTTGGCTTCCTATTCTTTCATGGCCTCTTTGTTTGGGCTATAAGACTAGGAAGAAAAACATCAATATGATGTGCTTGTTGCAGAAACAAACACATGTTTCAACATTTTAGATTTCCAGCTTTTTACTGATTTTAAAGCCACAAAGTGAAAAAATAATCAACAAACATAATTTAATGACATGTGTGCACTTTATGTTGAAAAACTGAGGGAGGAGGAAGCAATATTGAAGCTTATTTCAGCTCGTTTTATTATGCTTTTGGGTTTGTTATGAAATGAGCCGGATACATTCTTACTGCCCGATTACACACTTTCTCATAGTGACACCCACCTGTCAATCAAAGAGGCCACGCCCCCCGAAATAATGTCTGGTTGTATAGAAGTCTATGCTTCATGTGTTAAAGCTGCATTCTCTCTCCTGACCACCAGGGGGCGACTCCTCTGGTTGTATAGAAGTCTATGCTTCATGTGTTAAAGCTGCATTCTCTCTCCTGACCACCAGGGGGCGACTCCTCTGGTTGTATAGAAGTCTGTGCTTCATGTGTTAAAGCTGCATTCTCTCTCCTGACCACCAGGGGGCGACTCCTCTGGTTGTATAGAAGTCTGTGCTTCACGTGTTAAAGCTGCATTCTCTCTCCTGACCACCAAGGGGCGACTCCTCTGGTTGTATAGAAGTCTATGCTTCACGTGTTAAAGCTGCATTCTCTCTACTGACCACCAGGGGGCGACTCCTCTGGTTGTATCGAAGTCTATGCTTCACGTGTTAAAGCTGCATTCTCTCTACTGACCACCAGGGGGCGACTCCTCTGGTTGTATAGAAGTCTATGATTCACGTGTTAAAGCTGCATTTTCTCTCCTGACCACCAAGGGGCGACTCCTCTGGTTGTATCGAAGTCTATGCTTCACGTGTTAAAGCTGCATTCTCTCTACTGACCACCAGGGGGCGACTCCTCTGGTTGTATAGAAGTCTATGCTTTATGTGTTAAAGCTGCATTCTCTCTCCTGACCACCAGGGGGCGACTCCTCTGGTTGTATAGAAGTCTATGCTTCACGTGTTAAAGCTGCATTCTCTCTCCTGACCACCAGGGGGCGACTCCTCTGGTTGTATAGAAGTCTATGCTTCACGTGTTAAAGCTGCATTCTCTCTCCTGACCGCCAGGGGGCGACTCCTCTGGTTGTATAGAAGTCTATGCTTCATGTGTTAAAGCTGCATTCTCTCTCCTGACCGCCAGGGGGCGACTCCTCTGGTTGTATAGAAGTCTATATAAATGACTCTACTTCTCTTGATTTATTCCCTCAGTAAACATTGTAAACATTAGTTTTTGGTCTCAATCTCTAGTTTCAAGTCTTCTTCAATACAGCGTGATGTTCATTTAGTAAATTATGTTCATTTAGAGTCAAACAGACCATAAAGGAGGTTATGCTTTAGGGGCGGGGCTACAAGCTGATTGACAGGCCTCTCTACCAGAGGCGTATACGCCGTCTCTACGTCCCTCCTTCTCAGTCCACTTATGGTCACTTCCTGTTTACTAGTTAGAATAAACACCTCACGTCTGCGGTCGTAATCCAAGATGGCGACATCTCAGATTCAAAGTCTGCTGTGCATCTCCCATATTTATATATACACTTAATTTAACCCACAGCACGTAGCATTGTTGTTGTTGTTGTTGTTGTTGCCTAAACTAAACTGGCTCTGCACTGCAGGAGCTTGTACTGTATCAGAGGAGAAAGATATGAATGTATGCAGAGATCTTTTTTCGTAGTCTTTTATTCATGGGGAGAGTCCGGCGGTGCTCTCAGTGTCAGACCAGACATATTAATTATAGGAGAAGAAAAAGAACAACAAACTCTCAGCCTGCGAGACGTTCCCCTCATTTAAAAAAAAAAAAAAAGGTCCCAACAAATACATCCGTCCTTATTGGTGCAAACAACTCTTAAAGCAAAGAAGAAAAAGGAGACAGAAAGAGTCCGCCACCAAAAGAGCGCACACACTCGTTTTGTAGGAAGCAAGCAGAGGGAGCATTTATTTAGAAACTTTATTTTTTAGACTTTACAGTTTTGTCTCAAATTTGTTATCTCCGATTGAATAAAAAAATCCATAACACACATATATATAATATTGTCAACAACATACATTTACATCAGAGGTCTTTTAGTTTTCTTTACTGGGTGTGTTTTGATCAACAAACAAGAGAATTCAGACGAGGTTAGTACAGACTGTGCACATTTCTCTTTTGTAATAGTATTTTTTTTTTTTTTAGTGGTATAGGCAGGAAAGGTTTCATTATTTTTAAAAAAAACAACGAAATAAAACAAGAATTTTTTGCAATTAGCACCGTTACTGTGATTTATTTTTAATTTTTAATTATTAATTAACTTAGGGATCAGCACCTCGTCCCGTTAGTAGCGACTTGCAGCTCAGACGATGAGGTCGTTGTCCACGTCCTCTGCAAACACACGGAAACACACACACGGAAACACACACACGTCAGCACGGTTATTTATGCTTCATGTTTCAACATTTAGGGACGATTTCAGACGCACAAACAGCTCCATAGGAGTCACATCAATATATATATATATATATATATATATATAGACTAAAATAATTGTTTCAAATTTGTATTTAAATGTATTATTATATATTATATTATTATTATAATATATGTGACATTATAATTATAATTTAATAAAAATAAAAGTTTTCAAATGTGATAATTTGTTGCTTTTTCTATTTTTAGACAGAATTTTAAAGATTTATTTTTTAAGATATTTTCTAGACTAAATAAATAATTGTTTAGTAAAAAATAAACAGAATAATCAAGATTTTTATTTTTATTTATTTAAGGGTTTTAGACAGAATCTGACACTTTCTAGACTGAATAAATAATTGTTTAGTAAAAAAAACAACAATAAAAACATCAACAGAATAATAAAGATTTTTATTTTTATTTTCTCAAATGTTTATATTATATTTAAGTATATATATTTGGGTTTTAGGCAGAATCTGACACTTTCTAGACTGAATAAATAATTGTTTAAAAAACTAAAAAAACATCAACAGAATAATAAAGATTTTTATTTTTATTTTCTCAAATGTTTATATTATATTTAAGTATATATATTTGGGTTTTAGGCAGAATCTGACACTTTCTAGACTGAATAAATAATAGTTCACACACTTTTCCTTAGGAAAGATGTGCAAGTTACATCCATAACTATTGGAACTACAGCGCGTCGTTGACTGACCGTCATTTTTGTGATTCCACAACATTAAAATGTAAAAGTAGAGGTTCATATTCATGTGCACGCCCCCGACTCTGCTCATCTCCGTGCACGTGGGCCATACTCACGCTCCTTGATGCCGAAGCAGTTGGCCCACTCCTCCAGGGCGATGTATTTGTCGTTGTCGGCGTCGCACCGCTCGAAGAAGCGGTTGGTGCAATGCTCCATGGGAATGAGCGGGGCGCGCAGGGGGGAGATCTCCGTGTGGGTCAGGTACCTGGTGGCGTGCAAAAATTAATTTAAAAAAATGTGCAATGCATTCACATCAATTTCTGTGTTTTCCCCGTTGTATTTATCTTAATTTTCACAAAAAGCACCACATTCATGACATCAATCTGAAGCTTTTCCTTTTTTTTTTTTTTTGGCGTAGGTCACATGTCACACGGGACCGATCTCCGATTGGCTGTTGGGGAATCCTACTGTCCGCGCTTCGAAACCGCTTAAAAGCTCGACTTTCTCCAACCGCAGAATCAAAGATGGCCGCGCCCCCCCCCCCCCCCCCCCCCCCCCGAGGTTTTCTTTGAGACGTCGCGTGAGGACTCTCACTTCCTGGTGTTTGTGTGTGTGCGGCGTTATTTTTTAAAATCGTATTATAAATATTAAGAAAACGGGAAAGAGCGACGTTCGCCTCGTGATCTCAGAAGGAACTTTAAAAATGTGCAGGATCACAAGGCACATTTATTCAAGTAAAAACTAAATGCAGAAGATCTGCTCTCACATAATATATGTTTTCATTCTCCCTAAAACACTCTTTTACTTTTTAAAAAAAGTGACCAAAGACCAAAGAAATCCTTCATCGGCTAACAAATCGTTTAAAACAAAAACTTTAAATCTTGTGTTTTCTCCAGAAATGCGTTCAGAAATTCCTGGTGATCATTAAGCTCTCCGGCCTTGCCCCCCCCCCCCCCCCCCCCCCCGCCGCCTCGCCCCCCTCGTACCCGTCGACGGGGTGCTGGTCCAGCTGGCCGAACTGCCAGTGGACGGGGAAGATGTACATGTTGTAGTTCTTCTCGAAGTCGTGAGCCAGCAGGTCCAGAGAGTGTTCGCCGGCCTGCAGCCGCTTCTCGTTCTCGAAGATCTTCTTCACCTGAAAGGTACACAAACGGACACCAGCGGGGTGAGGACCTCGTGGAAGAGGACGTGGTCATCGTGACTATCGGCCTCCTTTTCACAGATCGTTACAACGTGGCTCAAAACTGGATAAAAGGTCCTAAAATAATTCCACCTTTTCTGCTTTGGATAGTTCACGAGAGGTTTTCTCTGTATTGTGGCTCCGCTTCCAGCGAGTAGTCGTGAGCGTTATCACATTTATATTCCTCCGATTCGCCTTCAGAGTGACGTTCTGGACTCACCCTGAGCTTCTGCTTCTCGTTCAGCAGGTTGTTGTCCTCGTCGCGCTCGTACAGAGTCACCAGGACGTTCTTCAGCCAGTCCCTCATGCGCAGGGGGAACTCGCTGAGCTCGCTGTCCAGGCAGGTCTCGATGTCTGGGGGAGGAAACAGAGAGATGTGAGGGTCATGACTCCACCGAGGCGTGCTTTGAAAGAAGGTAGTGACTCCTCTGGTTGTATAGAAGTCTATGCTTCATGAGTTAAAGCTGCATTCTCTCTCCTGACCACCAGGGGGCGACTCCTCTGGTTGTATAGAAGTCTGTGCTTCATGTGTTAAAGCTGCATTCTCTCTCCTGACCACCAGGGGGCGACTCATCTGGTTGTATAGAAGTCTATGCTTCATGTGTTAAAGCTGCATTCTCTCTCCTGACCACCAGGGGGCGACTCCTCTGGTTGTATAGAAGTCTATGCTTCATGTGTTAAAGCTGCATTCTCTCTCCTGACCACCAGGGGGCGACTCCTCTGGTTGTATAGAAGTCTATGCTTCATGTGTTAAAGCTGCATTCTCTCTCCTGACCACCAGGGTTCGACTCCTCTGGTTGTATAGAAGTCTATGCTTCATGTGTTAAAGCTGCATTCTCTCCACTCACCACCAAGGGGCGACTCCTCTGGTTGTATAGAAGTCTATGCTTCATGTGTTAAAGCTGCATTCTCTCTACTGACCACCAGGGGGTGACTCCTGTGGTTGTATAGAAGTCTATGCTTCATGTGTTAAAGCTGCATTCTCTCTATTGACCACCAGGGGGCGACTCCTCTGGTTGTATAGAAGTCTATGCTTCATCTGTTAAAGCTGCATTCTCTCTCCTGACCACCAGGGGGCGACTCCTGTGGTTGTATAGAAGTCTATGCTTCATGTGTTAAAGCTGCATTCGCTCTATTGACCACCAGGGGGCGACTCCTCTGGTTGTATAGAAGTCTATGCTTCATGTGTTAAAGCTGCATTCTCTCTCCTGACCACCAGGGGGCGACTCCTCTGGTTGTATAGAAGTCTATGCTTCATGTGTTAAAGCTGCATTCTCTCTCCTGACCACCAGGGGGCGACTCCTCTGGTTGTATAGAAGTCTATGCTTCATGTGTTAAAGCTGCATTCTCTCTCCTGACCACCAGGGGGCGACTCCTCTGGTTGTATAGAAGTCTATGCTTCATTTGTTAAAGCTGCTGATTATCAATTAAATGTTTCATCCTCAATATTTAATAATATATACATTAAATCGCCACACTGGTTTTTACTGAACAGCACCTTGATCTCCATTTGAGCCTTTCAGCCTTGACTCCTCAAACTGAGCATGTGTGTGTGTGTGTGTGTGTAGTAGTAGTGTGTTAGTGTGTGCAGGTGTGTGTGTGTGTGTGTGTTTAAACAGTGGAAGAAATGCAGCATTCAGGCCCAGACATGACACAGTCTGAGAGAGAGCTGGAAACGATGATGTGAGCAAACAATTATTATTTGTATATTAGTGGAGTAACACTTATTCTGAATTATTAAGATTTAATAAATACCACAAATACGCACATGTCCAGTAAAGAGCGGAGGTTTGTCTTTAAATATGTATTTAAATACAGTCGTTGTTTAATCTGTGTTTGGTCAAATTCTCCGACAAACCCAAACTTGTTTGTATCTGAAGTGCAAAACTGAGATGCATATTTTTATGCCTCGTGGATTTAAAGAAGTAACGTTAACATCTGTGAGACGGGTGTGTCCAAAATAATCTCTGAAGAGTCATTTAGTCAATGACTCATAACAATGAACATCACGCTGTATAGAAGAAGACTGGAAACTAGAGATTGAGACCATAAACTCAAGTAGTCATTTATATAGACTTCTATACAACCAGAGGAGTCGCCCCCTGGTGGTCAGGAGAGAGAATGCAGCTTTAACACATGAAGCATAGACTTCTATACAACCAGAGGAGTCGCCCCCTGGTGGTCAGGAGAGAGAATGCAGCTTTAACACATGAAGCATATACTTCTATACAACCAGAGGAGTCGCCCCCTGATGGTCAGTGGAGAGAATGCAGCTTTAACACATGAAGCATAGACTTCTATACAACCAGAGGAGTCGCCCCCTGGTGGTCAGGAGAGAGAATGCAGCTTTAACACATGAAGCATATACTTCTATACAACCAGAGGAGTCGCCCCCTGATGGTCAGTGGAGAGAATGCAGCTTTAACACATGAAGCATAGACTTCTATACAACCAGAGGAGTCGCCCCCTGGTGGTCAGGAGAGAGAATGCAGCTTTAACACATGAAGCATAGACTTCTATACAACCAGAGGAGTCGCCCCCTGGTGGTCAGGAGAGAGAATGCAGCTTTAACACATGAAGCATATACTTCTATACAACCAGAGGAGTCGCCCCCTGGTGGTCAGTGGAGAGAATGCAGCTTTAACACATGAAGCATAGACTTCTATACAACCAGAGGAGTCGCTCCCTGGTGGTCAGCAGAGAGAGACGCTTGCTCATTGGCTGTGTGGGGGCGCTCACGTTTGCAGGGTCCGATGTAGTCCAGGTGCAGCTTGTGGCCCTTCTTGGTTCCCTCCAGGGCGCACTTGGTGGCGAAGAAGTGGCAGGAGGTGTCGAAGGTCTTGTTGTCGGTGCCGCAAACCTGAGACGGGGCGAAACCAGGACCGGTGAGATCGTACGGTAACGCGGAGGCCGATCCTCTGCGGTGAGTTTGTTGTTGTTGTTGTTGTTGTTGTTGTTGTTGTTATCGAACTCACGTGCTCGAAGTCTCCCTCGGCGGCCGCGCAGGTGGAGGCGTCCTGGCACACACACATGGGGGTGTTGCTCTCGTCGACCTCACACACTTTGCCCTTCTTGCAGTGGTGGTTCAGGCAGGGATCTGTGGGGGGGGGGGGGGGGGGGGGGGGGGGGGGGGGGGGGGCACAGTCAGGACATGACGCCGCTGTCTGGAGTTTGTTTGCCAGAAGAACATTTTAATTAAATCGTTCATCTGCGGGAGGATTAATAAGCGAGTTGAGTAAAGACTGTTATGTTCTTTTCAAATAGAACATAAATGAGTTTTTTCTTTCATTTTAAGAGACATTTGACCGGAACAATTATATTTTTTTTGGGCCCACAAACCTTAAAACCTCTTCAAAAGGGGGCATTAATGTGATATTGCAATATTTTAGGGTGTTCGTTAAGGTAAAAAAATATTTTTAAAAAACACATTTTCTTAAAAGTCATTAGATTTAAGGACTTTTTAAAAAGGGATTTATTTTAATAAATACATACGTATTCCTCAATGTTTTTGCTTCACCTCCGTTGTACAGACGCTCTTCCTGCCGAGCTGCCACTTAAAAGCCGGCCGGAACGTGTGATTACACCCAGGTCTGTTATTATGGGATGTCTTGATTCGCCTTTCTGAGGTCTTCACTAAACGCACTGAAGTGTCAGTCACGTGACTTAAATCAACGTTTACGAGTGTGTGCAAATCTTACTTCTATTTATTTATTTATTACTCGTTATATTTACCAAGAAGATAAGATACTTAAAGTGTTAAAACAAAAAGTTAAATGGCAGAGATTGGCTTTTTAAAAAATATATAAATATGTTCACAAAGTCCCATTTTGGTGACAGCGTGAAAGTACTCAGGATTAAAAACAACAGTTAAAAAAAATTATATATATTTTTTATAATATATATATAAAATATATATAATATATATATATATAATATATAAATTATATATATTATATATATATATATAATATAAATTATATATATATATATATAATATATAAATTATATATATTATATATATATATATAATATAAATTATATATATATATATATATATATATATATATATATATATCTATAGGTGTCAAGTCACAAGTGTGCGTGGGTGTTTTTTCGCGAACTCACTCTCGGCAAAAACGTCTTCTTCTTCCTCAACGATCTCGATGGCCTCATCGAACTCTCCGATCTCCACCTGCACCGGGTTGACCCCCACCTCGGGCTCCTGGGGAACATCAGAGGTCAAAAGGTCGGACGCGTAAGCCAGCTCAAAGCTTCTAACGAGTCACGTTGCAGAGGAATTTTAATCTCTGGTCTTCCTCAAGGTCCTAAACGTCACCGCTGGAGGAGGTTTTCCTCCCTGCAGCTGGGTCCACATGTGGTGAGGCCCAGAGGAACGCACCGGCTTCCTGTCGCCACCGGGCGGAAACCACCAGCTGCTGGGTTCTCTGGTCCCGCTGGACCTCTGGAGCAGGAAGACGGGGAATCGGACCTTCACACGCAGGCGCTTTGGGACCTTTTTAGAGGTTTAGCGTTGCACATCCAGGAGGGATTTTGTGTTTTTCATCCATTTCTGGTTGTTGGAAAATATTTGTCAAAAGCCTCTGAGGTCTAACTGGTGGATATTTAGTGTCTAGAGTCTGGGGGGAAGGTTTCCACCAGTCAGGGATTTAGTCCTGGTGGAGCAACCGGGCTCTAGACCCCCAAAAACCAGACCCAATAACAATCAGAAAGGTCACAACGTGAATAATAAATACAGAATTATGCTAAAAATATTGTTAACTTCCGTTTTTTCACAGTTTTTTCACCTCCTTGAAACAAGAAAAAGAAATTTTAAAAAGTTGACGTTATTTTTCAAAACAACTGAGGCACGGTGTCTCCTGGACTGATGGAGAACTAAAGGCCCATTCAGGATCGATGCATACTCAGGTGGTTCAGTTGAGTGACACCCGAAGGGGGCGGGACTTGGCCTCTCTACACTGTGCTTTCGATCTGGCCTCATCTGCACATTTAAACATTTCGGAAAAAAGCTGGTTAATGCAAAACATCTGGACTGACCTCAACAACCAGCTCCTCGGTTACCAGCTCCTCCTCGATGGGCACCTCCTCAGTCTGGAGCGCGCACACACACACACACACACACACACACACACACACACACACACACACACAAAACATTATTACTTCTGCGTGTGAACACACTTTTGTGAGCACTTGAGTGAAGCAAAGAGTCAGAAGCAGAGAATGACCTCACCCACACAAACACACTTTGCATGGTCTTGTACACACACACACACACACACACACACACAGGAACTACACGTAGAAAGGAAACACGCATGGAAACTCAGAGTGAACTGATCACAGAGGAACGGAGGAGACGCTCAGGAAAGCCAACAAAGAGAGGAACATGCTCATAAAGACAAAACCAGACACACACGCACACACACACACACACACACACACACGCACACACACACAGTATCACTCACAGGAGCAGCCATGGCGTGGCCAGCCAGGCACAGGAGGAAGACGATCCACACCCTCATCTTCAAAGTCTGTGGAGACAAAGTGAGCCCAGTTTCTTACTATTTGAATCACAAGTTGTAACACAAAGTCCACAAAGCCTGTTTTTAGAGCCCGGCCAGTGTGTTGTGTTTATGGGATGTCGTAACTTGAGCTTTTTAAAGACGTGCACACAGTGGTTTTCGGTGGTTTACGTACAAGAACAAAACATTTCTTATATGATCCGGAGCCATTTTTGGGAGGTTTTCATGTGAGAATGCAGCGAACGAGAATAAGTTAAGTTCATTGTTGGTACTTTTCATCTTTAAGTTCACGCTCTTTCTTCAAACGCTCCTTTTGTTTTCCACATGTGGAGACGAGCCCCCCACGCGGCACCGTGCCCTCCTCTCCGTCTGGTGGTCGGGGTCACTACACTCCTTCGCTCCACGATGGAGACGTGACGTGGTCTTCCTCCCTCTTCCTCTCTTCCTTATCAGCTGTTTGAAGCCCAGACATCCAGGAGAGGAGTATTGGCTGGTCGGGGGAGGAGTTAAAGTGAAGGTCAAAGGTCAACCGTCATGTCATTCGCCCCCCCTTGTTTCCTTCTCGTTGTTTTGCATTCGATATCAAGAAGTCAACTGTGAGCCTCAAACCCAATGTGACGTTTTGAGGTCGCTCGGGTCCATTAAAAAAAGAAATGTGGGAGGGGCCTCTCGACACGGAGCGTCTGAATAGAGGCGGCGTGTCTGGACGGATGCAGAGAAAAAAAAAAAAGAAAAAAAAAGTGCGAAGTTTGCATTCGGCATTCGATCCTCGAGCGTCGACACGTTTTTTTTGGCCGAATACCGAAGCGACGTGGACCAGCTCTCTAACCCGCGGGCTGCCGACCTCCGGACGCTGCATTCCTTCTCCAGAGCGAGTTCCAACACGTCTTCATCAAAACGCACTAAAACTGCAACGCCGGGGAAACGTTCGCCCTTTTGAAACATTCGGGTAACGTTGTGAGTCAAAACAAGACAACACAACAACGACAACAGACGTTTCGTTTGTTGGCCCACAGCCGGCCGGTTGTAGCAAACAACAAAGATAGACAATGTACAAGATAAACAATACACAAAAAAGTTACCAAAGTAAAATAAGATATAATGTGTCAAGTTTGTTTTGAGCGATTATGTTTTAACCTGCTTTAAATACTTAAATATGCTTTAAATCATAGAATATTTCTTTATGTCAAAGATCCCAACAGACGCACTCAGTCAATGCATAAATTACAAACGGAGGCTTTTATTTTGAAGGGCGCAGGTCCTGCTGTCTCCTGGAGCGTTTCATTCTATTTATTCATGTTTTTTTTAAAAGCTTCTGTTGACAATCTCGACAATGAACCCCGTCACAGATCTGCAGATCGAGGGACACAATGGTGACCACTGTTCCCCCCGAGGCCCAGAGGAGTCCACGAGGACGCAGACGGTGACGTGTGCAGACGACCTGC
>NC_046975.1:23483537-23506910 GCF_009769545.1 Cyclopterus lumpus | reverse complement strand
GACCTGCACACAAGGACACGTCTCTGTGCTCGTAAAGAGAAGCTAAGAGCTTCTGACGCCCCGGGGTCGCGTGTCTGGGAGCGAGCGCTCAAGGAGATCGACGGCCTCGTCTCCAGGAGAACGTGGCGTCGAGGAGGAGCTCGTTATTTTATTTTGGAAAGCCGCTCTGGTGATCAAACAGGCTCGAGGGGAAACTTCAGGCTCGTGAAGGAGCTCCTTTTTTTTACATATTTAATTTGGGAGGTTCGTTAGGTGAACCCAGCAGGAAAAACAAACCCCTATCTGCTTCGGATGCCCTTTAAAGGGGGGGGGGGGGGGGGGTCCTCGTGACATAACGGGCGGTTTTGGAAGGCTGTAAAAACAACCTGCAGCCGGCCGCCTGCCAGCTAACAGAGCAGACAAACAACACCGGCATGCAAATATTCAGGGAAGGCCCCGGAGGAGGAACAGAGATTTCCTCTGTCTGAGTTCAGCTGTGGAGACAGAGATGTTTTTATTACTATTATTGTTATTATTGTTATCGTGAGAGGTTATTGAAATGCCCTCAAATGCTCTCGGTGCAGATGGGAAGGTGGAGCAGCAGTTTGAAATCATTTGTCTCCGTCTGACGGACGCAAAACTTTACATTTACGTCCAGAATCTGATGAAAAACCAGGAATGAAGCTCCCTTAAAGACATGAAGTTATTGTCAGAGAATCCCACCGCCGTAAAGAATACTTAAATCAATTACGCAACCAGTGTTACCTAAAACCAGACCAAAGCATCCAGAAGCATCCATTTGTGCTGCAGAAATAAGTCCTAAAACCCAGAAATGAGTCCTTAAACACAGAAATGAGTCCTTAAACACAGAAAAATAAGTCCTTAAACACAGAAATGAGTCCTTAAACACAGAAATGAGTCCTTAAACACAGAAAAATAAGTCCTTAAACACAGAAATTAGTTCTTAAACCCAGAAAATAAGTCCTTAAACACAGAAATAAGTCCTAAATGAGTCCTAAACACAGAAATGAGTCGTCATTTTTGCACTTTTTGGTTTGTTCCTTCTCTGATAATAAAACAGGTCAGTGAACGCCCTCAGCTGAGTTTAGAAGCTTCCAGGAGACGACTAGTCGTCCTCATGGGACACCGTCGTCCTCCTTACGGCTCGTTGATGTTCATGTGAGAAAGGGTCCAAACGGGTCGAGATGAAGCCTCGCTTCATTATGAGGTTTTAAAGAAAGACGGAACAAAGTCCCGGCACCAGATCGGAGGCTTCCGCCCCTCCTCAGGTGGCAATAAGACACCTGACACATGTAAGTGTCCCTGGAGAGTTCGGGGGGGGAAACCCCGTTACGCTGGCCTGGACAAAGAGCAGAGAGGAGCGGCGTTCAGGGGAAGAAACCTGAGTTACTTGACCTCTTGACCCCCCCCCCCCCTCAGGACTTGTTCTATTTGCTGTCTCTCTCTCGCTCTGAGACACTCTCCTTCTGCTTCGTGATGATATTTAACGTTCGTCCTGATTTGAAGCCAGAAATCAAAATCAAAATCAAAGCCTTGCATTCGAAAACAACTCACAGTCGGTCTCTCTCTCTCTCTCTCTCTCTCTCTCTCTCACTTTTTTCTAGAGATTACCAAGCTGGCCTGCTATCCCCCCCCCCCCCCCCCCCCCCCTGCCCTTCCTCCTCCTCCTCTCACTTCCCTGCCACCTCAACAATTAGGCAGCCGGAGGCGCTCCGTCTGCTCCTCCTGGACAGGTGTGACGCGCTGAAGGAGAACTTCAAAGATTCAAAGATGCAAACTGGCATTAAGACTAATAACAAAGGAGAGTTT
The DNA here is from genome assembly GCF_009769545.1 of Cyclopterus lumpus. Lineage (NCBI taxonomy): Eukaryota > Metazoa > Chordata > Actinopteri > Perciformes > Cyclopteridae > Cyclopterus > Cyclopterus lumpus. The sequence continues at coordinate 23,505,101 of NC_046975.1, read as the reverse complement.
CAAGCTTCAAGGTTTTATTTTGCCATTTGTTCCTGAAGACCAACAGTCCAGACGCATCGGAACAGTTTAGAAATAACACTGTGATAAGAAAGAAAAATACAAAATATGAAAGAAAACACTATACAGAAGGTGGTAGTGTGCACAGATGTGTAGTAATATGTACAAGAACAAGAGAGGTGCTAATATATTTGATAATAGAAAAGTCATGTGTATCGAGGGCCGCGATTGGCTACCGAGCTCGTTGTGACGTCACGAGTCGTCTCCTTCGAACTCGCCTTTCGAGGTGCGTGAAGGAACAATATGTACGAGGCGTGTTTATTTTTAATTTAAATGTGTTGTTAGGGCCTTTTTTAATTTTTATTTTCAGGTTTTTTTCCCATGTTTATTTTGGAGGCCACGCCCCAACTCCGACTTTTCCACCAGATGTCAGAACCTTTTTTTTATTATCAACAGACGCAAAACATATATAACGCAGCACTGAGCCGCGAACAGAAGGCCGCCGCATTTTACAATAAAAACAAACAAATAAACAAACAAACTTTGCAGCCGAAAACTTAAGAAATAAACTCCGAGGAGCTGAGATGAAACCAACTAAACATAAAGCTCAAAACCCAAAGTTCTCCTCTTCAGACTAAACCCCTCTTCGCCCTCCGAGTGGCGTCTCGACACGAGAGGGCGTCTGAACTAACTCGCGGAGCCTTTTAATAAACAGCTGGTGACCGATCGCCATGGCAACCCGCATTCCTTTACACGGAGTAATCACAGGGGGAGAGAGAGAGAGGGAGAGAGAGAGAGGGAGGGAGAACTGGGGGATGAAGGGAGGGAGGGGAAGGAGATTTGTCAGAGAAAGACTCCCTTTGCTCTATCGTTAGGGCTTTGTTGTAATCCCATCCACCCCTCCTCCTCCTCCTCCTCCTCCTCCTCCTCTTCCTCCTTCCCTTCTTTCTTTACTTCTGTGCTCAGTTACTCTTTTTTTTTTCAATCCAGAATCCACGAGCGTAATAATGCAACCACACAAAAGGCCGTAAAAATGAAAAAGTAACTGCGTCTGCGTCTGCACCTCCTTCCTCCCCCCCTCCTCCTCCTCCTCCTCCCCCCCTCCTCCTCCTCCTCCTCCTGTTGCCGATGTGGCACACAATTACCTGCACACAGAAGGAGCCCTCACAATGCAGCTTGTCTACCTGCAGAAAGACATTTCCCCTCACAGCTGTCCTCCATTTAAAAGTTCCAACCGTGTTGTGCGACCTCGTTTTTGTGGGTTTCTTTCCTGGATTGTTTTGGGATTGTTTGCAGGTCAACATGTCTGAACTTTGAGCTTCACTTTCATCAGAAAAAGGAGACAAAGAAATGTGAATTCTGCCTCGACACACACACACACACAAAAAAGGACATTTTGCAGAAGGATTATCCCCCAAAATAACACAATAAAACCCCAAAGTGTGCCTCTAACTCGTCTCCCTCCATAAACACAGACACATGATAATCAGTCAGAGTGAGCGCTCGTACCTTTTTTCTTTTCTTTGTAGCGTTTGCAGAGCAGAGACAAACAGAGCAGTCAGCTGTGAGCGGCGCTGGTCGATCTAACGGCCTCAGAGGTTCACACGGGAGACGTTTCCATGTGGGACGTCCCAGTCCGGACACACAGGCCCCGCCTCCCATTCTCTCTCACCCCCCCCCCCCCCCCCCCCCCCCTCTGTGGCGTAACTGAGGAGCTACACTGTGAACATGAAGATCTTTGCTGCTCATAAAAACTATGAATTCACCATCTAAGTCACTTTGAATTGTTGCACTTAGATTGATGAACTTCATCTAGTTAAATCATTTAATATTAATGTAAAAGCCTCTTTCTCCCTCTTCCTCTCTCTCTTCCTCTCTCTTCCTTCCTCTTCCTCCTCTTCCTCCCTCTCCCTCTCCCTTCCTCTTCCTCCCTCTTCCTCGTCCTCTTCCTCCTCTTCCTCTCTCTTCCTCCCTCTCCCTCTCTTTTCCTCTCTTCTTCCTCTTCCTCCTCGTCCTATCCCTTCCCCCTCTTCCTCCTCTTCCTCCTCTTCCTCTCTCTTCCTCCCTCTTCCTCCTCCTTCCCCCTCTCCCTCTCTCTTCCTCCCTCTTCCTCCTCTTCCTCTCTCTTCCTCCTCTTCCTCCTCTTCCCACTCTTCCTCCTTCTTCCTCCCTCTTCCTCCTTCTTCCTCCCTCTTCCCCCTCTTCCCCCTCTTCCTCCCTCTTCCTCCTCTTCCTCCCTCTTCCTCCTCCTTCCCCCTCTCCATCTCTCTTCCTCCTCTTCCTCCCTCTTCCTCCTCTTCCCACTCTTCCTCCTTCTTCCTCCCTCTTCCCCCTCTTCCTTCCTCTTCCTCCTCTTCCTACCTCTTCCTCCTCCTTCCCCCTCTTCCTCCCTCTTCCTCCTCTTCCTCCTCTTCCTCCTCTTCCCACTCTTCCTCCTTCTTCCTCCCTCTTCCCCCTCTTCCTTCCTCTTCCTCCTCTTCCCACTCTTCCTCCTTCTTCCTCCCTCTTCCCCCTCTTCCTTCCTCTTCCTCCTCCTTCCTCCCTCTTCCTCCTCTTCCTCCCTCTTCCTATTAAACTATAATTTATTCACTTTAAATCAGTTTTAAAGGCCTTTCGGTCCAAACGTTATGGCGGACTTTAAAAAAAAATGGCGGACATCTTGGATTTGAATGACAGGCCACGCCCCCTCGAATTTGAAAACGAAATCACGTGATTTTCAGGTGAGTACTGGAAAGTGATCTATAATATTATAATATAATATTATTATAATATACCATAAATAAACACGTTAGTGATGATGGTCAGAATTATTGTTTTTATTTGTTCAACCAACCGGCCCCTAAACCATTTTAACACATTGCACTTTGTTTGCTCTAAATAAATTTATTTATACTGTTTATTCATTCAGAGACACAGTGAAGCTTCAGGTCATTGGTTAATTAATGAGGTGGGGGGAGGGGAGGGAGGAAGAGGAGGAAGAGGAGGAAGAGGGGGAAGAGAGAAGAAGAGAGAGGAAGAGGGGGAAGGGAGAGGAAGAGGAGGAAGAGGAGGAAGAGAGAGGAAGAGGAGGAAGGGAGAGGAAGAGGAGGAAGGGAGAGGAAGAGAGAGGAAGAGGAGGAAGGGAGAGGAAGAGGAGGAAGGGAGAGGAAGAGAGAGGAAGAGGGGGAAGGGAGAGGAAGAGGAGGAAGAGAGAGGAAGAGGAGGAAGGGAGAGGAAGAGGAGGAAGGGAGAGGAAGAGGGGGAAGAGAGAGGAAGAGAGAGGAAGAGGAGGAAGAGAGAGGAAGAGGGGGAAGAGGAGGAAGAGGAGGAAGAGGAGGAAGGGAGAGGAAGAGGAGGAAGGGAGAGGAAGAGGGGGAAGAGAGAGGAAGAGAGAGGAAGAGGAGGAAGGGAGAGGAAGAGGGGGAAGAGAGAAGAAGAGGAGGAAGGGAGAGGAAGAGAGAGGAAGAGGGGGAAGGGAGAGGAAGAGGGGGAAGAGGAGGAAGAGGAGGAAGAGGAGGAAGGGAGAGGAAGAGGAGGAAGGGAGAGGAAGAGGGGGAAGAGAGAGGAAGAGAGAGGAAGAGGAGGAAGGGAGAGGAAGAGGGGGAGGATTGTATCGTTAGGGAACACGTGGACCTTCACTCTGTTGAATCCCCACCAGGTGATGCATGAAGTCTTGAATGTGTGTTAACTGGTGAACATCTAACAGCTCTGAAGCTTCTGAGACGTGAGAACATCTGGTTCTCCGGGGAGCAGAACCTCCATCCTGAGGAACATCTGGCTCATCGCTAACATCTGGTTCTCCGGGGAGCAGAAGCTCCATCCTGAGGAACATCTGGCTCGTCGCTCACATCTGGTTCTCCGGGGAGCAGAACCTCCATCCTGAGGAACATCTGGCTCGTCACTCACATCTGGTTCTCCATGGAGCAGAACCTCCATCCTGAGGAACATCTGGCTCATCGCTAACATCTGGTTCTCCAGGGAGCAGAACCTTCATCCTGAGGAACATCTGGCTCGTCGCTCACATCTGGTTCTCCGGGGAGCAGAACCTCCATCCTGAGGAACATCTGGCTCGTCGCTCACATCTGGTTCTCCATGGAGCAGAACCTCCTTCCTGAGGAACATCTGGCTCGTCGCTCACATCTGGTTCTCCAGGGAGCAGAACCTCCATCCTGAGGAACATCTGGCTCATCGCTAACATCTGGTTCTCCATGGAGCAGAACCTCCATCCTGAGGAACATCTGGCTCGTCGCTCACATCTGGTTCTCCATGGAGCAGAACCTCCATCCTGAGGAACATCTGGCTCATCGCTCACATCTGGTTCTCCAGGGAGCAGAACCTCCATCCTGAGGAACATCTGGCTCATCGCTAACATCTGGTTCTCCGGGGAGCAGAACCTCCATCCTGAGGAACTCATCTGGCTCATCGCTAACATCTGGTTCTCCGGGGAGCAGAACCTCCATCCTGAGGAACTCATCTGGCTCATCGCTAACATCTGGTTCTCCGGGGAGCAGAACCTCCATGAGGAACGTCTGGCCAGAGTCTCGATCCAAACACCTGCCGCCCGCCCACAGACGGGAGCCGCCCGGCTACCAGAACCACTCATGTGTTGTTCCTCGTCAGGATCGCTCCTTCCTGTTCCCACAGTGGCTGATGGGAGTAACAGCTGGATGGGAGGGAGGGAGGGGGGGGGGGGGGGGGGGGAGAGAGAGAGAGAGAGAGAGAGAGAGAGAGAGAGGTGGAGACGATGCAACGTGGCATTTTCCATTCTGCCTGGAAGCCACAGTCCAGCCGACGATGAGGAAGAGGAGGAGAGGGGGAGGAGGTGTCGTTATACCATGAGACTCTCTCTCTCTTCTCCTCCTCCCCGATTCACCCTTTCTTTCCTTACTTTTTTTTTTGCCTCCCTTCTTTTATTTCCCCTCTCTCTGTCCTCTCTCCCCTCTCTCTCCCCCTCTCTCTCCCCCTCTCTCTCCCCTCTCTCCCCCCCTCTCTCTCCCCTCTCTCTCCCCCTCTCTCTCTCTCCCCTCTCTCTCCCCCTCTCTCTCCCTCTCTCTCCCCCTCTCTCTCCCTCTCTCTCCCCCTCTCTCTCTCTCCCCCCTCTCTCCCCCGCACTCTCCCCCTCACTCCCCCTCTCTCTCCCTCACTCTCCCCCCCTCTCTCTCTCCCTCTCCCCCTCTCTCCCTCTCTCTCCCCCTCTCTCTCTCCCTCTCTCTCTCTCTCCCTCTCTCTCCCCCTCTCTCCCCCTCTCTCTCCCCCTCTCTCCCCCTCTCTCTCCCCCACTCTCTCCCCTCTCTCTCCCCTCTCTCCCCCCTCTCTCCCCCTCTCTCTCCCCCTCTCTCTCTCTCCCCTCTCTCTCCCCCTCTCTCTCCCTCTCTCTCCCCCTCTCTCTCCCCCTCTCTCCCCCTCTCTCTCCCCCTCTCTCCCTCTCTCTCCCCCTCTCTCTCCCCCTCTCTCCCCCTCTCTCTCCCCCTCTCTCCCCCTCTCTCTCCCCCTCTCCCTCTCTCTCCCTATCTCTCCCTCTTTCTCCCCCTCTCTCCCCCTCTCTCTCCCCCTCTCTCCCCCTCTCTCTCCCCCTCTCTCTCTCCCTCTCTCTCCCTCTCTCTCCCCCTCTCTCCCCCTCTCTCTCCCCCTCTCTCCCCCCTCTCTCTCTGTATGCGTGGCAGTTGTCTCTCTCTCTATTTGACTTAAGTGTCTCTTCATCTGTAATTATGTTTTCTGCGGCTCAGTTTTCCGTCTTTTTAACCGTGTTGAGACGTGAACGAGCCGAACACCAGAACGTCTTTCCTCTGTAACGTTCCCTGTGCCACATCACGCCTCAAAGAAGGAACCGAGAGGAGGAACCCTGATCTGGTTGGGGACTGAGAACCGAAATAAAGCGTTTTGGTTCTCATGAGACCAAAACCAGAGGGAACTGGTTCTATGGGAATGTAAATGATAAGTCTTTCTTCCCACTATGATATTACACATTTGGAGACATTTGGAGACGTAGAGACGCCGGAGAAGTCTTTGATGTTGACCTGTCAATCACCTTGTAGCCCCGCCCCTAAAGCATCCCCTGCTTTATGGTCTGTTTGACTCTAAATAAAACATAATTTACTAAATGAACATCACGCTGTATTGAAGAAGCCTTGAAACTAGAGATTGAATGCAAGTTCTAAGTTCTCACTGGCTTCCTCCTCCTCCTCTTCCTCCTCCTTCCTCCTCCTCCTCTTCCTACTCTTCCTCCTCCTCCTCCTCCTCCTCCTCCTACATGCCTGCACACCTGCTCCTCATCCCCCTAATTAGCCACGTGGTTGTAGCCATGTGGGCTTTCTCACCTGCACACGGCTCCCAAACAATATCTCAGTTTCATGGATCTTACGTTCATGTCTGCGTGTGCTCCTTGTTGTTTAAGGGAATGCACCAACAACAACAACAACAACAACAACAACAACAACAACAATAACAACAATCGGAACAAGGACCACATCAATACTGCATGATAGTCGTAGATTCCCAACACAACATAACCACTTGTTGTGTCTACCAACGTTTCCATTGAGAGATATGAATTAGCTTTCAAGACAACGTGCTAAAACCAAATATATATATATGTATATATATATATACATATATATATATATTTATATATGTATATATATATATATAAAAGAAGGGAAATAAAAGAAGGGAGGCAATAAACATCAAAGCTCCTTTTTTAACGACTATTTCCTCTAATAAAGTCTCACCGGCTCTGGGCCTCCTCCTCCTTTTCTTCCTCCTCCTCCTCCTCTTCCTCCTCTTCCTCCTCCTGCTCCTCCTCCTCCTCCTCCTCCTCCTATTCCTCCTCCTCCTCCTCCTATTCCTCCTCCTCCTCCTCCTCCTCGACACACAGAAGCAGAAACAAGCACTCAAAATAAATTGCGGGTCCCATTTTATTTGTTTGTAATGGACATTCTTCAAGGCGTAAATTACACGTTCAGACAGAATAGAAATTACATTAGAAACAGAAAACTTCACCAGGATGGAACTAAATCAGGAAATTTAAATAAAGGTTTATTCAGTTTTAACAGAAGTTAAAATGCTTAACATACAAGGAACCGATGTGTTTAGTGTTTGTAGCAAACAATTTATAACGTTGAAAGCCTTAAACATAGAAGAAAAAATGAGTAATGTGTGTATTAATACAGTATGGAGGAGTGTATCGTTGGGTTGTTATATGACAACTATCCAGTGCAGCGGGTTCATTGAACAGCTGGAGCGAAACTGTCGTTCGAGTGAAGTCTGTGATTTAGAGCTTCCTCTGAGCCGCCACACAGAGCCCAGACCACGATGGAGGGTTACGGCCTGTAATCACGCAGCGCGGTGAGCTCACATCACCTCCTCTCCGGGTTGGAGGGGATTTGAAAAAAGGACGCGCCGTCGTCCGCGAATGAATACGACGTCAGTCAAAGATCTGTCCAGGAACACATCGTGTTATTGCTGCGCGTGGTTTTAAACGCCCGATTATGTAACTTTTATATGACTTAAAGCTGCATTCTCTCTCCTGACCACCAGGGGGCGACTCCTCTGGTTGTATAGAAGTCTATGCTTCATGTCTTAAAGCTACATTCTCTCTCCTGACCACCAGGGGGCGACTCCTCTGGTTGTATAGAAGTATATGCTTCATGTGTTAAAGCTGCATTCTCTCTCCTGACCACCAGGAGGCGACTCCTCTGGTTGTATAGAAGTCTATGCTTCATGTGTTAAAGCTGCATTCTCTCTACTGACCACCAGGGGGCGACTCCTCTGGTTGTATAGAAGTCTATGCTTCATGTGTTAAAGCTGCATTCTCTCTCCTGACCACCCGGAGGCGACTCCTCTGGTTGTATATAAGTCTATGCTTCATGTGTTAAAGCTGCATTCTCTCTACTGACCACCAGGGGGCGACTCCTCTGGTTGTATAGAAGTCTATGCTTCATGTGTTAAAGCTGCATTCTCTCTCCTGACCACCAGGGGGCGACTCCTCTGGTTGTATAGAAGTCTATATAAATGACTCTACTTCTCTTGATTTATTCCCTCAGTAAACATTGTAAACATTAGTTTTTGGTCTCAATCTCTAGTTTCAAGTCTTCTTCTATACAGCACGATGTTCATTTAGTACATTGTGGTAATTTAGAGTCAAACAGACCATAAAGCAGGGGATGCTTTAGGGGCAGGGCTACAAGGTGATTGACAGGCCTCTACAGGCATTTATTGTCTGGGAGTTGTCTGTGTTTTCGTCTTCTAGCTTTAAACTCTTTTTTTACACTTTTTGTTCCTCCATATTGCACATGCCAGCTTCTAAAATGTGTTTTGAATGATGCACAAGACGTCTGACGGAAAGTTGCAGCCGTATGTTTTCATTCAGTGTTTTAACATCATGACGGTTCACTGAAGAAATGAAAGAATTATGGAAAATATGAATGATACAGTCAGACAGCGGAGTTGAATGTGTTGTTTTTTTTGTGGGCAGAAACAGGATGAAACTCAGCAGCTGCAGACAGTCTGGTGACGTGTAAACTGCAGCTCGGACACAGTGTTCTGACACACACACACACACACACACACGCACACACACACACACACACGCACACACAGACACACACACACACACACACACACACACACACAGAGGATGGGGCGGTGCAGTAAAATGTGCTTTCAGGTCATAAAACGAACCCTTTTATTTGGGGTTTGTCTCGTTTCAGGGAGAACACAGTCATGTCCTGCAGAGTCCTCACTCTGATGGCAGAAGCTTCACATTTGTCCCACACAGGGACTTCATTTGATGTTACACCATATTAAAACGCCTTTTAATGGCCTTCAGTCTGCTCTTGCAGAGATGATAACGGTGGGTGTAAAATAAATGGCATTAATTGCACAATTAAAGAAAAGGTGAGAGATTTATTCTGTTATTCTGGTAAATTTGAGCTTTTATTACATTACAACACTTGTTCATGTTCTTTAAACAAGAGGGAGGAGCTGGAGGGATGGAAAAACGTTGCTAAATTCAGAGGGATAAGAAATACAACAGAAAACGAAGAGATATACGTTTAAAATAGAGAATGAGACTTCGACTCATAGCTAGCTGTACTTACTGTGCTAATAGCGCTAACTGTACTAACGTTGCTAACAGCGCTAACTGTGCTAATAGCGCTAACGGTGCTAACTTTGCTAACTGTACTAGCTAACAGTGCTAAATAGCGCTAACGGTGCTAGCTGTACTTACTGAGCTAATAGCGCTAACTGTACTAACGTTGCTAACAGCGCTAACTGTGCTAATAGCGCTAACGGTGCTAACTTTGCTAACTGTACTAGCTAACAGTGCTAAATAGCGCTAACGGTGCTAATAGCGCTAACTGTGCTAATGGCGCTAATAGTGCTAACTACAGCGAATGTCAGGATGGCTTTATCAGCTGTAACATTACTGCTCTAGCTATATCTTCTGTTTACAGCTTTATTTTGCTGCTATATTTCGTGTTCATAATGTTTAAAAACAGCTCCTTTAATGTGACAATGAGCCCCCGGCCGCCCCACACAGCCAGAGACACCTTTAGGAGTTCCTCCAGGTGCATGTATGTACGTGTTACATCATGCGTTTATCTATGTTTTCCTCTCTCGGGCTCGATGTGTCTCTTTGTGTACTTTTCGTGCATCTCTTTGCAGACGGCTAACGGAGAGACGAGATGGCAATCGGTGGCCGGGAATTCCAGACGGCCTCCGTATCTGATCTGGCCTCGCGCTCTTATTGTGAACCACCCGGTCCAGATCCCGGGTCCAGATCCGGGCACTCTTTCAATGTTTTTTGTGGGGATGGGAATGCAAATCAAAAACTGGAATCGCCTTTCGCACTCGCCAAAACAAAGACGACACGGCATCACCGTTGTTATGGCAACATACATAGCTCTCCATGCATGTATTATTTAAGCATGTATCTTTTTTTAAAGGAAGTTTTTCGTTAGGTGAACACAGGCGTTATGAAGAGGACGGATAACGAGGAGATGGAGTGAGACGTTGCTCACTTAACGACACGTGCAGGAGGTGGAGGTGACCGTCACCATGGTTACCCCTCCGCTCCAGTCTGACCCGGTGGAATTAACCACGAAGGAAATCAATAAAGTCGTGTTAGCTGCAGCTTTAATAAATATTCCGCACTTTATAAAAACTATTGGTGATATAATCGTGGGCCTTAAATTGACACGTGTTTCTGGTCCGATGCTCACATAGCTCACACTGTTGTTGTTGTTGTTGTTGTTGTTGTGGGTCAGATATGCTCAAGGTTTCCCCTCCATTTCTGGTGTCAACTGAGCTACAGCTCTAGAATAGGTTTTAAAATAAGAGTTGCAAAAGATAATTGCAGTTTTTTTTAATCCATCCAACATCTTTGGCATGTAGCATTACAAAGAGCTCGGCTATCAACTTGTAATCTTATCACCTCCTTCTCAAACACATACTTTACATTTAAGATATGATAAGATGAAATATAACGTCACACATCAAAGGGGAATTGCTCTGCAGCGGTTGCAACACAAAGTGGGGAAGAGTGGGAATATTACATTTTGTTTAGCTTTGTTGTCGATTTGATTTTTATGTTCTGAAAAGTTCACTTTTCACTTCCCTCAAAAGTGTTAAGTGAAGTTCAACATGCACAACAAAAGTGTGTGTTTGCTTCAGTGTATCTCAATAAATTGTATCAACTGTGGACGAACGAAGCCGATGTTTGCCAGAGGAAGTATTTGCTGTGTATATATAAATATGTATATATATATTCCAGTTATTCCAGTAGCCATGAGGACAAGTTCACTAAACGTTTCCTCTTCCAGAGAAAGAGTATCCATCTGAAGAGAGACAGTGTGTTTGTGTGCGTGTGTGTGTGTGTGTGTGCGTGCGTGCGTGTGGGGGAGGGTAGTGTGAGGAATCCAGAGACTGTACTGACCACCCTGTTATCTGTGCAGTTTGTGGTGCACACAATGAGTCTCTGTTGGCCTCCTGGTTCAGGCCGAGGGGGCCGGCGAGGGCCTCCGTGCCCTCTGCAGCGTCTGCAGGAGGCTTCTCCAGCCGGGTCATCCGTTTCTCTTGTTTATGGAGATTCGTATAGACTCGCAGGCGGCTACGGTTTGTCGTGGGTGTCCCTGATCAAAATCACACACATTTAATAAACCATAGAGACTAATTAAGCTGACTGGAGCTTTGATCTGCAAACTATTTGGATTATTTACGGTCCCGTCGTGGTTTTGCCCGATTTAGCCCATTGACATCATTTTTATCCTCAAAAGGTTGGATGTTGCAGCTTTAAATGAACATTATATATATATATATATATATATATATATATATATATATATATATATATATATATATATATATATATAATCAGGGTGCTTTGTGCAGGTTGTGTGTTCCCCTGTGCTGCTGGAATCTCTCCCCTCCATAACATTTGTGACTTCATAACTTAACAGATACGTGAAAACACTCATTGAGGGAGCTCAGGTGCGTGATATGCATCCCATAACTGAACCCTGGCAGCCAAGGACTTTTTATTGTTTGATTTGTGAGGCTCTCCAGCCTGAATAGCTGCTCCTACTAAATATAGAATTATTACCAACTGTATGAGAAAGTAAAAAAAAAGAAGTCTTATTTCAAAATAAAAAAATACTAAAAACTCTGAAGAAAGTGGACACATCTTGATCCCACAGCGCCTCCTGGTGGTCTATTGAGGTATTGAAACCTGAACATGTTAACTCCTGCAGGTTACAGTGCGTGCGTGGGCCTTGTCACGTGATACTCTGAGGAGAAAGAAAAAGAAAGAGAAAGAAAGAGAGAATACATATAGTATTTCTGGGAAGGTCAAGCTACAGCCGTACTCTGTCTGCATTTTGTCTTAAAAGATGATCATCATTCTACTGTTTTGTTTCTTTCACTTAATGTGGGAGGAAAAAGTTACCTTGAAAATGCAAAATATTTGCAGAGCTGCCCGTGAACGTTATGCCTCTAGATGATGAAACACGCAGCTCCTCTGCACACCAGACGTTACACTACAAACATCCTGTTTGTAGGATGAGTAAAGCTTCAAATCAAACATGTAGGATGAGTAAAGCTTCAATCAAACATGTAGGATGAGTAAAGCTTCAATAAAACATGTAGGATGAGTAAAGCTTCAATCAAACATGTAGGATGAGTAAAGCTTCAAATCAAACATGTAGGACGAGTAAAGCTTCAATAAAACGGGAGACGTCGTGAGGCAGAAGTGATTTTTATTTCCCCCGAACATGAAGGTCTTCTTCTCAGAGAAGTTTGAGAAGCCAAACAGACAAACAGACAACGGTTTGCAGAATGTGTCACAAAACTAGGAATGTAAACTTCTATAGTGTCGGAGGAAGTTCGCGTGCGTTCGTTTTGCAGCTTTTACACAAACGGGAAAGGCGAAAAGAAAGGAAACAGAGATTTTTGTTGTGGGGGGGCATCTGAAGGAGGAGGGAGGGGCTTAACGTGGGCTCCATCGACGCTTCTCACAGGTAAAGAACTTGAATTCCAGCATAAATCTTCACTTTGCATCCGCAGCAATGATTTCCTGAAGAAAACACACACACAGAGGGAGAAAGTCAGCTGACCCATGCCAATATATCTGTAAATCCATAACAAATGATTGTTAAAATAATAGTGATTTGCAGGAACAATAAGATTTACAGTTGCACTGGTTTGTTTCCATTTGTTTTGGAATCAGATTGAGAAAAGCCTGTTTCTAAAACGGTGTAAAAACTCCCTCCAGATTCGGAGGAAGTTTAAGGAGATCGTAAACGCGGATCTGTTTTGGAAAATAAACACAACTCCGTGTGGACTCTCGACCTCCGCGTGGCGTCACCTGCTCCGCACGCCGCCCGTCACTTGGTGCCGATGTACTTGACCTCCTTCCCGCATTTCTTCAGCGTGTCCGTGAGAAACGCCACGTCTCGGTCGGACTCGATCCAAACCAGCTTCTTCGGCAGGTCGATCTCAAACTTCACATCTGAGAGGAGAAAGAGGCCCTTTTGTTTCATTCCAGAGGAGCAGAAGAAGAAGCAGCGCTGCTTCACAACAAACTGAATTAGATGCTTTCGTTCTAGTGTTGTAATGTTTGTTGACGTTACCATAATTGTCCTAATAGAAGTTGTTGTTGTTGTTTTTTTTAAAAGGAAGGAAAAGGGCCTGTGCATCAGGTGACATGTTGGATGAGTCAACATTCGGAGACAAAGAAGTCACGAGGTAGTTGTGACGCAAGCGACCTTTAAGGAGCTTTCACACACTGCTGCGAGAGGACAGCAGAGCTTTCTTCTGTTTGTTGTATTTAACATTACCCACCGAGGCAGGAGGGGGGCCGATGGTGCGCACTGGGGTTTTGCTAGTGGGAAGGCTGTAAAAAACATGTGTATGTACTGTATATATTTTGTTTACATGTGTATCTGTATGCGATTCAACAAAAGCTGCTTTCAGAGTGAAACAACTAACTGGTTCGCTGGATGAACTGGAGGACACTGGTCAGCCTCACCTTCCAGTTTGTCGAGAATTCTGGTGACAGCTCCTGAGCATCCTTCACATGTCATCGCCACCTCAAACTCGTGCTTCTGTTGCAGAACAAATACAAATATAAATATATAATACCATTTTTTAAATATATATATATATATATATAATAAATAAAACATATATAAAATTATATATATATATATATATATAAATAAATAAATTATATATTTAAAAAAATAAAATATATAAAAAAATAAAATATATATATATAAATAATTATTATAGAAATCTATTAAAAAAATAAATATATATAAATAATAAAAGTGAATATATATATTTTTATATATATATATATATATATATATATATATATAAATAATAAAATGAATATATATATATAAATTAAAAAATATATATATATATTTATAAGATTACATACATATATATATATATATATATATATATATATATATATATATATATATATATATATATTTATAAGATTACATATATATATATTTCACGGCAGATAAACTAGAAACTAGTTAATTTCGACATCATCATCCCCACATTGATCTCACATTAAAGTTATCTAAAACTTGGTTAGAAAGCCAGCTAGCTTGAAGGCTATTCAGCTAAAGGAAGATGCGAGTTAACGTCGCACTAAAGACACATTTAAAACTAAAATAACGGTGGTAACTTACGGTCATGTCTGTGGTGATGTGGCGCAACCCGGCTGTCGGACTAGCTGTGGCCTTTGGCCTTTGATCGGCACGCAAACGATGCTGCAAAAACCTCCACAAACGTACAAGAACTCAGCTGGTGTGAAGCTCACTGATCAACTGAGCAACCGGATATCCGGTTTTGGAAATAAAGCGCTTTGAGCTTTTCTGGCTTTTCTAAGGATCTATATATATATATATAATATATATATATATATATATATATATACAATATATATATATATTTATTGTATTTGTGATTATATTGACTGTGGGAGGAACCCGGAGAACCCGAAGGGAACCCCCGCTGACACGGGAGAACATACACACTTGTTATTAATTGCTTAAGTAATTTATACTATTTGTATTTTTCCCAAATAAAAGTCCGAGTTTTTTCACGGAATACAGATTTCACCATAATATCAAATTAATTTAACTTTTTAGTTTGTGTCGGAAGTCGAGAATAACATTAAAAGTCATGTTTCGTTTTATTGTCTAAATCAATGTGATGCACTTCCGTTTTTACGACAAGATTAAGATTTATTTTTCTTTCTTTCAGAATTACACCTGGAATACACGTGTAATCTTTTAAAGACCAAACATACCGTTTTTCTAGAGGAAATATAATTATAACATAATTGTAATAAAAAAAAAAAAAAACGTAAATATGAACGCAGAGCGACGTGACGCGTGGTCCTCGTTCTCGTGTCACGTGACCAAGCCGCCGTTACGACTCGGACACAAGCGGCCGACTCCGGCGTTAGCACCTCGGTTAGCCTCCAGACCCCCCCCCCCCATACACACACACACACACACCCGCCCCGTGCGCGCGACATGACCACGCACGGAGAATAAGAGCACGGATTTCCCTCCTCCGGTGGAGCCCGACGGACACGCAGACAGAGCAACACGCACGGTTTTACGGTAGGTTTGTTTGTGTTTATCTCCCGGAAACAAACATGGCACCGGGGACGCGGCAGCTAGCGTCGTGTGACCACAGGGAGCCGGGATATGATGAAGATGCGATAAAAACGGCCTACTGGTACTAGTCGTAGTAGTGTTGTTGTTGTTGTTGTTGTTGTTGACGTAGCAAACCGTGTTAACCGGTTAAAAAAAAAAAAAAGGTACAAAAATTACATAAATATATATTTATCGTTATTGTATATTATATGCGTGTGTCACACCCTGGACACACACACACACACACGAGTTGTGTGCTAGTTTACCTTCAGTAAACACTGCATCCAATATCAGTGGTATTATTGACAATAAGGTAAATATAAAGGTCATTATTTGTTGTGCTGTTTTCGTTACAGACAACCAATTTAACCTTAACTCTGCTCTTTCCCTCACTGACACTATAACACATGGGTAGATGCAGAGAACACTTTTATTTATTTTTATATATAATATATATATATATTGTTTTTTTTTGTAAATGGCAGGTGTGGAAACAAACAAATCACTTCCCAATCACTGCGTGCTGTGCACCTGTGCTGCACCCCTCCTTTCTATGGCTTCACCTGGCAGGTGAAGTCAGCACTTTGAATGAACCCGTGTGCTTACTGCACGCTGTCATTTAGTTTTTCTTTTAGTTTAAAGGTGTGCGGATACATGTAAATAAAATGGGTCCAAAGTCTCAACAACTGAAAGGATTAGTCCAATAACTAGTCAAATCCACAGGAAAATAGATATTGATTGTAAACTATAAGCAAAAATGAAATATTAAGAAGTCATTTTGGCACATTTTTCACCAGTTTTCTGATAAATAATTCCCAGATTAATTGATAATGAAAATAATCAGACCACGTGTCAGCCTTTTTGTAAAAGCTTCTAATAAGATTCCCAAATCAAGTGAAACTTTCCTTTTCATTTCCTCCCTGTGAAGCTTCTTACTTGGTTTTAGAGAAATGTGTTTTTTGTCCTGGTGAAGAACTTGAGAAATTTAAGAAATTAATGTAGGTTCAGGAAAGAAAAACATCTGTAATAATAGCTTTTATTGTTTAGGTGCAAAGTCCCGGTGCCTCCTCATATTTTAATCTCCAGGGTGCTTTATTGGTGCGGTCCTCCCATGTCGTGAGAACCGTTTGCAGAGTGGCTTTTTTCACAGTAGCGGTGTCCTGGTGGTGGTTAATGTTGTTGTTGTTGTTGTTGTTGTGGCAGTCGCTTGTCTTTTGCTGCAGAGGAACCGCCCGGAGAAATGCACCTTGTTAGTTTACCTGTGTTTTTAAAAGACACGGGAGACCACCGGGCTGATGTGAGGCCGCTGCTGGATGGACTACTTTCTTTATTATTTAAGGCGATTTAAGTCTCACGTTATAAGTTCTTTATTTAAGGCGATAGTCTCACGTTATAAGTTCTTTATTTAAGGCGATAGTCTCACGTTATAAGTTACATTTTTATTTAAGGTGATAGTCTCACGTTATAAGTTCTTTTTATTCTTTTTGAAGGTCTTAGTCTCACGTTATAAGTTCTTTATTTAAGGCGATAGTCTCACGTTATAAGTTACATTTTTATTTAAGGTGATAGTCTCACGTTATAAGTTCTTTTTATTCTTTTTGAAGGTCTTAGTCTCACGTTACAAGTTCTCTTTTTTAAACGGTCTACTTTCACAAGTGGTTCTCAACTGAGTCGTTAAGGAAGTGACCTGAAGATTGCAGCGACGGTCAGAAAGAACTCTTCTGTCGTTTTCTAGTTTCAATGACGCATGGCGCCTTTTTAAAAAAACTAAAAACTTGTAATTAATTTTTGTATAAATCCTGCAGCGGTGTAACGTGGCAGCTAAGTGGCCCCCGGGGTCACGTGGGGTGATTCATAAGAACATTCAACACCTAAAGCTCAGAGAGCTCCGAAGCTGACGGGAACATAATCAATAATCAGAACAATCGTTACCCACCACCTCGTCCTTTTTAAAAGAGAAGCACTGGAGCTGCTCTCTCTCACGATGTCCCTCTCTCTCTCTCTCTCACGATGTCTCTCTCTCTCTCTCTCTCTCTCTCACACACACACACACACAATGTCACCCCCCCTCTCTCTCTCTCTCTCTCTCTCTCTCACGATGTCCCCCTCTCTCTCTCTCTCTCTCACGATGTCCCCCTCTCTCTCTCTCTCTCACGATGTCCCCCTCTCTCTCTCTCTCTCTCTCTCTCTCTCTCTCTCTCTCTCTCACGATGTCTCTCTCTCTCACGATGTCCCCCTCTCTCTCTCTCTCACAATGTCACCCCCCCCCCTCTCTCTCTCTCTCTCTCTCTCTCTCTCTCACGATGTCACCCCTTCTCTCTCTCTCTCTCTCTCTCTCTCTCTCTCTCACAATGTCACCCCCTCTCTCTCTCTCTCTCTCTCTCTCTCACGATGTCACCCCTTCTCTCTCTCTCTCTCTCTCTCTCTCTCACGATGTCACCCCTTCTCTCTCTCTCTCTCTCTCACGATGTCACCCCTTCTCTCTCTCTCTCTCTCTCACAATGTCACCCCCTCTCTCTCTCTCTCTCTCTCTCTCTCTCTCTCACGATGTCACCCCTTCTCTCTCTCTCTCTCTCACAATGTCACCCCCTCTCTCTCTCTCTCTCTCCTCTCCCCCCCCCCCCCCCCCTGCAGCTGGACTCCCTGATCTCCCACCGTTAGGATCTGCGAGGCTGGGAGCGACCACGACCACCGAACTGCCCGACCCAACATGATGGCCTCCACCGACGTGGACAACCGGGCCGAAGGTGATTTAAACAAAAAAAAACACAGTGTCTTCTCTGGGGCCGTGCTCCCTGTGGTAATGCAGACCCAGGGGGATTATGGGTAATCCCAGGCGGGCCGGTAGACGCCGACTCATCAAAGCTGCTCTTCGTTTCCTCTCGGCTCGGCCCGGCGTCTCGTTGGTCGGGAGGCCGGCGTGACGGCACGCTCTCTGTGGCTTTTTAAATTTTTTTTATTTGACGAATGAAATTCATTTAAATGAATCTGTTCTGATGCATTAAAATGTGTGTGACCGGTATCTCTAAAGCCTTGAAGGGAGGTTTAACGTGACTTTTAAAGACTCTCAGTTTCACTCTGTGAAATGTTTCCTCTCCGCTCGTCACGTGACTTCAAAGTAAAGCGCCCGGTATTTAAACGAGCTGAGGGCGTGTCGGCTGCTGTGTGTTCTCAACGGGTTTGTTTTTCCTCCTCTTGTTTTAGTCAAATCTATCCGCCGCTTCAACCGTCGACTTCTTCTTTTAGGCTCGTTTTTACTTCTCCGTGCAATAACGTCTTTTTTAAAATATTTAATAGTTATTTTAAAAGCCAGGTTGGTTTTAAAAATAATAGGCGCAGTACGGGAACATTTCCAATTCTAAATATTGAATAATCCTTTTTTTTTTTGCTGTTTCTTTGCCCCCCTTCTCTCTCTCTCTCCTTCGCGGCAGGTGCTTTGTTTTCCGACCAAATCCCCTCAGAAATGGATGCGCTTTGTCCCTCTCCTCCAGGACCCTCCAGGCCGCAACGCTCCTACGAGAGGATCGGCGGACGCGAGGGAACCTCGTGAGTATTTATGAAAAGAGTCCCGTGTGGCGCGACGGCCGCAATGGAAGCGCGCCTCTTAATGCGGGGATACGACCCCCCCTCCTCCCCTCCCCTCCCCGTTTGTTCCAGTTTCTGTCAGACTCTCATCCACCTGCTGAAGGGGAACATCGGCACGGGGCTGCTGGGGCTGCCGCTCGCCGTGAAGAACGCCGGCCTGGTGGTGAGTACGACGCGGCGCCGTGTTTCTGACCATCCGGGAGCTTTTACTGCGGGTCGTGTTCAGGGTTTTTGCTGTGGAGGAGGAGGAGGGGGGAGACATTTACATGTTGCACCACAGGGAAATATTGTGGCCAAAGCTGTGGAGGTATTTCCATCCCGTCTCTGAGCCGTTATCGCCACGGCCCGAAATCCAGAACCGCCACGGACGAGGTTAGAAACGGACTTCACGTGATTTATAATGCTCTAAAATGAATTACCGTGTAATGTAAAGCGTTTGTTTTCCACACATGAGAGCGACACGTTAGATTTGGACACGCAGGGCTGCACAATATGGTTTGTAAATAATATACAGTGATAGTTTTTAGGGTATGTTGAGAAATATATATAGCCGTATAATTTATATATAGCATATATGGATGAACACGGCTAATGCATGCGTGACATTTTACAGCGCTTTTATTCTGAAATTCCTCATCATTGTCCTGAGGTGGAGGACTGTGATGTTCTTTATTATCCACTTTGACTAGTTATTCACGTGATTTGAAAGGCGGCCTTTGAACAAACTGTAAAGTACAGTTTGCATGAAGCGGGCGTGAATTTATTTAGTTTATTATCTAATATTCATTCATTAATTTGTGTATTTTTACCCCCCCCCCCCCACAGCTGGGACCCATCAGCCTGCTGTGCATGGGCATCATCGCGGTCCACTGCATGCGGCTGCTGGTGAAGTGTTCCCACCACCTCAGTGAGAAGTGAGTTCACACACAGACTTCCACACTTGGTTTGTGAGAGTGAAGGAAAGTTCGGCTTCCCTCCTGTAAAATATATATATAAACAAACACGTGTTTGGCATCTTCTGGCTGAGTCTCTCTCGCCTGTGGCGCTGCAGCCGCCGGGTAACATAGAGGGAAGCCATGACACACACACACACACGAGACGTACAGTAATTAAATGTGTAAGAGGTTCCTCTCCCTGAGGGATTCTTCTGGGGTTCAGGGCTCTTTTCCTCATTTCTACAAATGAGCCGACTGAAGCTCTTTGTTCTGCGTTTGGTCTCGTTTTGTTTGCTCGGCCGCCCGCTGAGTCAACTTAGTTTAGGTGTGTGTGTGTGTGTGTGTGTGTGTGTGTGTGTGTGTGTGTGTGTGTGTGTGTGTGTGTGTGTGTGTGTGTGTGTGTGTGTGTGTGTGTGTGTGTGTGTGTGTGTGTGTGTGTGTGTGTGTGTGTGTGTGTGTGTGTGTGTGTGTGTGTGTGTGTGTGTGTGTGTGTGTGTGTGTGTGTGTGTGTGTGTGTGTGTGTGTGTGTGTGTGTGTCCCCTCCTACTGTGTAATCAACAGCATACTCTGTTTTCCTCCCACTCATTTGTCAGTATGCAGTGAATGTTGTCGCCGGTCCAATTTCTAACCCATCAGATTATCTAACAGAACAAATGAGGCAATACACACTGTGTGTGTGTGTTCCTGTGTGTGCCCCGCCCTCTGTCCTGTTCATGTGGTGGTATCCTCACCACAGAGGGATTAAGCTGAAGGGGCGCGTGAATGAAGCGCCCCTCCTCCTCCGTTTCGAGACGCTGCTCTTCCCGTTTCTTTATTTCAGCGTCATCGCTTCCTGCTTTTTACTGAAATATATATCGTTTCATAATGTCGTGCTTCATCTGTAGGTTTTAATCTTATTTACAGTCTATGGGCTGTAACTGTGTTCCTATGACACACACACACACACGTAGCTCGTTCTGCATCGTAAGAACACCGTTACTGCAAAGCGTGACATCTGAATATGAACGTATGCCGTCTGTGTTGGAGACGTTGTTTTGTTTATTTGTTGTTGTTTTCCCCCGTCCAGGGTGGACCGTCCGTCACTAAGTTACGGCGAGGCGATGCAGTACGGCATGGAGAACGTGTCGTGGCTGAGGAGGCACTCGCAGTGGGGAAAGTAAGAATATCCATGTTTTAGTAATTGATCTGTTTTGTGAAGGCGTAATGCAGCATTCAGCCTCACGGGGGTTCAAACGCAGATTCAAAGGCTGTAAATAAAAAATAAAAATAAATGTTGTTGTTTAAAATGTGGACAATGTTCCACATCCACTGTGGCAGCCAATCAAATAAGGAACAACATTAAAAAATAAAAACGCTTAACAGGATGATGAGGGTGTCTTTATTTCATAAAGAAAATGTATTTTTTATTTTTATTATAATAGATCTCATTTATGGAGGTAACTTATTGTCCTCATTGAGGCAGTAAAAGCATCCTGTTAAAGTTCATGAACCTGACGTACGAGTACAATATTGCCCAATATTCACCGTGTTGACTCTCTCTCTCTCTCTCTCTCTCTCTCTCTCTCTCTCTCTCTCTCTCTCTCTCTCTCCTCTCTCTCTCTCTCTCTCTCTTTCTTCCCCTCCCTCTCTCTTCCCCCCCCCCCCCCCCCCCCCCCAGACAGACGGTGAACTTGTTTCTAATCATCACTCAGCTCGGCTTCTGCTGCGTCTACTTTGTCTTCCTCAGTGACAACATCAAGCAGGTCCTGATCTCACGCGCACACACACACACACACTTACTCACACACACACTCTCTCTGCTCGATAGCTAGGATTGTTTTTGAAGTGGTGTAGTATGACGCAACACGCGGGCTACTGTGCCTTCTGACCTTTGACCTGCTCGG